>NC_052665.1:1217419-1521774 GCF_016802725.1 Solenopsis invicta
CTAGTTGCTAGAAACTTTGCATATCGTAGAGAGTTACGTTAACGATCTCGTGATGACCCTCATTCTGAGAGAATAGCGAATTAGCTTGAATTTAACATACATTTATATATCGAAATTGCATCGCAGATACGTATTTGTATTTTCGCGTAAAATATGAATTATGTAATTTATAATGTGTAGATAATCGAGATTACATTATAGGTTTCCATTTGTAAGACAATTAAGCGAAGCACGCGCGTTTTATGTTCCTTAAAAAAAGAAAGTAAAATATGAATATTGGACCAATAAATTTCTAACTTAATTTCGTATTAACATATATTATTAATTTCATATTAACGTATTAATTTATCTCATAATTATAAACATGTCATAATACGGAGTATATTAATATTATCAAATAGGTATTTAATTAAATGTGCGCACATATATACGCGCACATGTGCAAATATATTTTGCTAGAATATATCTAGTTACTTTATATGCCATTATTTCGAAAATGTTGTTTAATAATTAAATAATTTTTGTATCTGTGTGTCAAATATATGTGGAGACACACATCACGTTCAGAAAATCCCAAGGGGAAGATAACACTAGGAATTTGTCTCCGCGCCTTTGCAAAATTTCCTTGAGACAGTCGCTCGCAATTCGCAATCGCTGGAGCGTGCGCGTGCATTTAAATTTGCAAATTAATCGAGAACACGGCGGGACGGATATCTCTGCACACGCGAGACATCCGGTATCGAGTTACCGGATGTTTGCGCGCCGCGTTGTCACCGAAAGACGTCGCTCGCACTATTGCGTAACTCCGCTACGCGGTGGCGGATAAATGCGGAGGCTGCTTCGTAGACCGCGATTACCAATTTAAGGAGCTCTTCTTCCCTCATACGTATGGATTTATTCTCTCGGAAGATATTGACATGCAAATTCGCTTCTCACGCGCGTACATCGGATACACGTGTGTTACATGTGCGTGCGTACGCGTATCCATCGCGGTGCCACGGAAATACGACGATGTAATGTGCACAGCGAGTTACGGCATTGTAAGATTGCATCCCCTTGTCACCCCGACGCGTGTTTATCGCGCCTCGGAAATGTAAAATTGATTACGAATATTACATTACTCTTCAAGTTTTCTCGTCGCACTCTATCCGTTGCGTCACTTTTAATTATGATTAGAAGCATATCGCTTCTTTTGAGAGAAAATAAAAAATTAAAATTATCTAACTTTCTTATTAAGGATGCATCGAGTATATGATCTCTGCAAGTAAATAAAATTTGGAAATGTGTTAATTTTAACGCTTCAAGTGTATATTTATTGAAGTTGTGTGAATAAGATTGTATTTTTATTTAACAACTTATTGTTATAGTTTACTCTTTATTATTAAAAATTAAATTATTTTTGTACAACATTAAGAAAAATTTTAATTTTTTTGTGTAAGTACTTAAGAACTCAAAATGATTTATACAAAGTTTTATTGCGATTGTTTATTTTTATTTTGTGAATAAATAAATAAATTTTGTTTATTTTACAAAACCAATTTCTGCATATGTAATAAAACTTTACATAAAACATGTTGAATATTTTAAGTACTTAATAACAAAAATTCAGATTTTTTCATCATTTTATTATTTTTATTCGCCCACGTGTCTACTTCTTATTAAAATAATTTTTTATCCAGGAAATCGCCAAATTTTTTCTGCTACTTTTAAATGCAATATAAAACAATCTGCAATTTTTTTCATAATTTTCTTAGTGTTTTGAGAAATGTTTTGTACATCCTTAAGCATAAATGAATTTTTATTTATTTAAACGAAAGACATTTGACACTTGCAAGGTTTCCTCTTCACCAAATATTTCATAGATTATTATTTTAGAGTAATGATACATAAAAGAGCATAATTATCACTTTCTTAGATTTTCCTTTCTTTTATCTGTAATATATTTGCAGATTTTAAAACTGCGGAGGATCGACGACACGTTCGTCCGTTCGTAATAAAATGAAAGGGGGAAGGCCGGGATGTGTCGGCCAGAGGGGTGACGCATCCCCTAGGCAGTACCGGGAGAGAAATATTCCCTGCTTTCACGCTCTAACGATATAATAAATCCCGTGATGTTCACGTCGCGTCCGCGAAGTGCTCCTTTAATTTGCGAACCGCGTTTAACTTTGTAGCGAAAGTAATGGCTTTGCTTTGATTATCATTCGTATCTCATTGAAAATATAACTCGCTGTTTAACCGCGAAAATATTCTTCTCATTAATCCTCCTGTATACATTCCTAAAATACGGGAATTCAGAAATGAAGTTACACGAACGCACGCAGACAGTTTCCATTTCTCTCAATTTCCGAAATATCCAGTTACTGTTGTCCTACCAACATTTCGAAACTCGGCACGTTCTGATGCCACGGCTACGATGTATCTCTTTGCGGCATTGCGTATTGTTCATACAAGAAGTCCGCGCAGGAACTGTATTGCCAACTATAACATAAATATTGTTTTACATATCTACATACGTCCCGCGCGCGCGGAGCGAACGACTTCGCACAGCGAATCGTTATCTCGTATATTCTGTCAGCGCTGTCGCGCTGTCATCGTCGTCGTCGCTTTCGCCGTTGCTACCGCAATCGTTCTCTTCGTCACCGTCTTCATCGTCGTCGTCGTCGTCGTCGTCGTCGTCGTCGTCGTCGTCGTCGTCGTCGTCGCATCGTCTATACCGCGTCGCGTCGCGTCGCGTCGAGGCACTCGGGCCAGGAAGTCGCGTCAAGTTCGCTAATGGGATTTACATCTCGGCTCACTTCAAGCAGCCGGCGAGATCCATGACGCATCTTCGAGACACGGAACGACGACATCTGCCCCAACCGTTTGACAAACTAGATAATAATAATTATTGCGACCCCTTTCCAACCTGTTATTTCAAGAAATGCGCGAATCGCAGTTTGTCAGACGCACGAAACTCGCAAGTCGAGCAACTTTCTTACGGATTCGAGGTTGCTTTTCGAGGTGTGCGTTGCACATATCGATCGATCGCCAAGGAAGATGCTAATTAATTCGCGCTGTTCCTAGTGAAAATACGCTTGAGATACCGCGCATTCGTCAAAGAGAAATTGTTTCCTAGTTTCCTTTGATATATACAACGTTGTCAAAGAAAACAATTTCAAGAGAGAAATGATCGTAATTCTATTAAATAATTACAAAATATTGAATCTTATTTTTACATTTAATAAAAATCGCATTGCTAACTTTACGGCTTCCAGTCGGAGCGATCGAGTCGTTTGCTTCATTATACTACTAAAATTATAATAATTATTTTGTTATTATAATTATAATTTTAAAACATCTATATCGAGATGAATCGATATAGTTAAAAATAAATGGCATTGTATTCTATTTATGCAACAATGTGTTATGTATATTTATTGTATTTTAATAATTGTTAACGTAAACATATTACGGAAAATTATTTGAGGTCAGCCGCTCGCTCCCTATGGAACTTGTGTCGCAGAAATCTATATGAAAATCGAAAGATTAAGTTTTTTTTTTCTAAATATTTTCTTTATGTGCTATTAATTATAAACAGAAGTTATGAATAGACTAAATAAAAACGACCATAATTCTCTCTCTGTCTCTTTCTCTCTCTCTAACTGAAATTATATAATAGTTAATTTTTGTTGACAAAGGTTTTAGTAGAGAAAAGTCACTTTATTCTTTATCTCTAATTTCATAATACTTTTTTAATATTTGATATTTTATAATGTGTTTAATATTTTATGTACTTTAATAAACCAAAAGTAACCGAGAGGCAAAAGCACATTTGTGGAAACAGTTTTAATTAAAAGAAAATCAATTAATTTACAAATGAGGGAATCAAAAAGATTGAAATTGTAATAATTTTTCGGTACGGCATTCTCTTTAGGAAGATAATTCACATAAAGTCTATAAAGGTGCGCACTAATTGCGAGAAATTCAGACGGATAGCATCAACGTCCGTCATCAAATCGCCGACATTTTCGTGCTATCGCGCAGAAGGTATTTCACTGTTCCTACTATATTCATGTTCGGATATTTAACAATCGCTCGCAGGAGCTCTGCCTAAGCAGTTCTCTTTTTGCTTGGCATAATCGCCAAAGCCCCGTGAAGCTCAAGAGACGGCGGTCCGCCTTTTGCTTTTCGCGCGCGGAGGATTAACTCCGTCCATCCGTTCTGCACGAGCTTTTTCGTCCGCACGCGGCCGAAGGAGCGCACGGCCGGCGAAGGAGAAAAAAAAAACGAAAGATACGGGCGAAGAAAGAAGGTGGATTAGAGAGAGAGAGAGAGAGAGAGAGAGAACCAAGAAAATAAAAACGGAAAAGAAGTACTTGGAAGAGACAGCCGAATGAGAGATGTTGAAGTGAGAGGAACTATCAGGGAAAACGAGGAAATTCATCGTTCTCCGTCGTGTGTGCGTCGCCACGGTAAAGTATTCAGCTAGCCCCCCCCCCCCTGGAGAGCAGTCCGTGGCAACCCCCCTTTTTCCTTTTCCACTTACAGGGCATATAATTCCCCTTACGCTCGTGCATCATACACTCACTTATTTTTGCGCTACAATGAACCGGGCGGACGTGGTGGCGGTGGGTTAAGCTCAGAGGCGGTTAGCAGTACTGCGGAGAGAAAGAGAGAACGAGAGGGGTAAAGTACGAGAGAGGGATGAATGGAGCGAGGGAGAAAGAGAATGCGAACAAGAAAGGGGCGAGAAAGGAAACGCGACCCTACGAGCCCACGCCCGGATAAATTATTACTTTCGTCCTTCGTGAAGCAATATCTGTGCTAATAGGAAATCACGAAGGGCTTCTGGGCCTTCCCGCTTTGCGCGCCCTATCGTTCTCCTCGCGAATTCCCTTCGCAACGAAGCCAGCCAACCGGCGGCGGCGGCGGCGGCGACAGCGACGACGAAGCGCGAAGAAACGATCGCTATTCTTTTCATTGCGGCAGTAAAAGCGAGGTGAGAGATTACGATCGTCGGGCTAAGTGCGACAGCTTTTATTCACGACGGCTTCATGGTGCGTCAGCTCGCGACAGGTAGAGAAAATCGACGTAGCGGTAAACGGACGCGGATCACATAAAAAAAAAAATCGCGTTTCGTAATTTGCTGCTACAGAAGTACTATTCTAGAGTTTACGCATTTTATTTATTTATTTATTTTTTTTTTTTTTTCGATAATAGTACATCGAGATTGTACAAAGAATTCCAATAATATTTTGATATCGTATGCTGAAGATTAAAGTCAAAATCTTAATCCAAAAAGATCGATGTTTTCGAATTATAAATAAAAATAAATGGCATCGCGTTCTGCCTCCCTGTTGATACACGAGTGATGGTGCTGTTGTGTACGAAATAGCATGCCATGTCATACGTGGCAAAAACAAGTGCCGAAGGCCGAGCATCGTACATATGTTAACAAGGCCATTGTCGCTGTGAAATGTTTTTACGAAAAACATCTACGAATATTTCTACATATTATAGCATATTGATGTACGAAATATTTACTTGTTGAATTTCAAATTAATTTCGATGAATAGATTATCGTACATTTCGTGTTTATATTGGAAGAATGAAAGAGATTTTATTTACATCTTTATTATTTCTTATTAAATTTTCATATCTGAAGATGAGTAAAACTGTGCGATTTCAATAAATCAAAAATTATGATTTTAATATGTCGGGAAAATACAATTAATTTATATGGCGGCTCGTTTTCTTGAGTTATGGAAACAATATTCGAGGAAATTCATATCAAGAAATGGAAATAAATTATTTTTATGTTCTAATGATAAATAAAAATTATTTTCTTCAAATTAATTTTTAAATTAATTATTAAATTTAATAATTTTTCACAATTAATATAATTAATAATTTAAAACTTCTTTTCTTTTAATATTTTTATAATTATTATTAACAAATAATAGGTCGACACACACACACATTAAACTACGATTACGTATGTGTAGCATAAAGATAATTTAAAAAATAATTCTTTTATCAATTTCAATAGAAATTAAATTTTTCTCATAATATTCATGTTTGTTATGTATTAAATATTGGAAATGTCAGGCAAAAGCTGGAGGTAATGAATTAATATCGAGGAGTCTATGCCTGCATGTTACGAATGGTCCGATGTGTTCGGTTCAGTATACGATTAAAGATATATATTTTTCTCATTATATGTCTTGTAAAATTTGATTTATATTTTATTTGTAAACAACGCGATTTCGTCAAGTTAATATCCCTTAGATTGACAGTTACACCTGAGGAATTTCATTATGCACCGCCGGATTGCGCAATAAACGAGATGACATTTGGAAATAAAAGGTCTTATCATCAGAGATATAATATCTACGAAGAGAGATTAAATTATCTCATTCGAAGCAGTTTAATAAATAGACTATAGATTTTATTGTGTACGACGCGCGCGACTTTATTATTCATGAACGTGCATGGGAAGAAAATTTTCCAACAAAAAAAATCGCTTGGTGAAATTAATAGTAATTTCGATGAGCATTTAGGAAAATAACGTGTCATATAATGAGGAATTGCATTAGATTTTCATAAACCCAACATCGACGAAAAAGTTTGCCTATACCTATATATAAGGGAGGGAGATATCTAATAATGCATTAATGAAAGGTCAACCGCTGGCATAGCCAGACTTGCGAAAGGACGAAAAGAAATAACGAGCAATAACGGTAGTTCGCGTTCTTCGAATATTCCCGCCGGCTCAGATTCTCCGTACTCAACGTCTCTCCGCGCGACTATATAACCGTAATGTACTATATAAATACTTTCGCCATGAGAGACGTGAAAGCAGCCCCATTTTCCGTAGTTTAGCGCCATACGTTTCGCAATTATTATCCGCGACCGGTCGATGCCGCAAATATTTTTGCTAATTATCGCGCGTGGCGCGGCCAATAGCGGTAGAGCAGGCCGGTACAGCGTGGCTTTCAGAATGTGAATAACAGCCGGAGGGGGAGACTGTCACCTAAATAATATGAGGAGACCAGGAGCGAGCGTGCGACGGCAAGATTGTATGAAGACAAAAAAAAATAAGAAGGGAGAAAGAGAGAAAGGGTCCTAGGCGGGATGCTGCGCAGGGACAATTTGCCGAGAATTTCAAGAACGCGACACCTCGATCGGCGCGAAATGAAATAAGCCAACGAATATTAATTCAGGAACGCCCGAGAGCAATCGCAGACGTGAACGCTCGATACAGATTATCTGACCTGCCTTCTGAAAGCGCGCGCAAGAAGAGATTTCCCGCCATGGAATCGCGTTCTCGAGACACTGCGCCGGAATATTCTTCGATATTCGGCATACTGTCACGACTGCCAAAATATTGATCAGTATTTAATAATGAAATATTTATTCCTTTTGCGCTATCCGCAATCTTTGTGGAGAATCGTATCGATTAGCAGTCTGCTACCCAGTTCTCTTTCATACATATTTCAATAGTGGTGACTCACATACAAATACATATTTCAATAAATTTTAATGCATTTTAATAATTTCATTTTCTAAGTATTCACTTGTGACTCGCTTATAATTTTCATTGGCTTAGTATCTTAAAATTATTAGCAAGCAAAAGCAAAATAACGTAATATCGTGTAACGTAATATCACTATTCAGCGCCGGAAGATCTTTGTTTCACGCAGCCACGGGGGGGAATTTTATATCCCATTTCGCTAAATCGTAATGCGCATTCGCTCTCTTCATAGCGCTTTCAGGCATCGCGAAGATTATTCGTGAGTAGGCAAAATCTTTCACCCCCGCGAGCGCGTTTTCGCGCAAACGAAATTCGCGCATAAAGCCGATCCGTAGAAAGCGGCACGAAGCTCACTGAACACTCACGGAACTTAATGTGCCATATATGCGCGCGCGCGCGTACGTGTGTGTGTGTGTGTGTGTGTGTGTGTGTATGACAGACACACGCGTCCGTACGCGCATACGGTCGCACGTGTGGCAGCTAGTAGTATAACGCGATATGGTCACGCCATCGCCTCTGGGATTCTGCCGGTTTCCCGCATGCAACTTATGATCGTTACTAACGGAACATTATGTAACCCGCGATAAGCGCATAATAGTTCATTCTAATCGTTATTTAAAACGCGCGCCCGTATCGTGCTGGACCTGTTAACTCCTCTGTAATCTTCTTGAAACGTTACTAATTGTATTAAGTCGGCCCTGGCCCCCGAGGCGGCCGGCGCTGCGAATAAATTTACGCCTCACTGTAAAAAAAGGCAGATCCCTTTACGAACCTGGAGGACGTCCGTATGCGAATATTTGAAATTACTCGTTCTAATTAGTGTTAAATACTGCTCCGTATCACGTTAACCGGAGGAAAAACGAAAACGTGGTGTCGTGTTAGGCGATCGGATCAATTCCCGCGAGCAGATTTAAGGCGCACACACGTTGCGATCGTTCGTTAAAATTGCACGTTTTCCATTCAATTAACACATTATCGAAAATGTATTAACTTCAGCGCGAGTTTTTAAGGAGGCCGCAGTGCGCGGCGAAGCCCGTCAAGCTTAACGCTTTGCTGTGCAAGTTTAAACGTCGCGAACTTTATTCATTGGCGTAAATGATTCCCCTAAATTGCGTTGGCGAGATTTGCAAACAAAAATGAATCAAGAGGCGAGAAGCCCGTTGAGGTTTATAAACGTCCAGGCGACGAGAAATTGAGAGAGAAAGAGAGAGAAGAGGACGGGCGTGAGAGGTGCGAGCGAGAGAGATTGAGTTATCAGTAATTTGAATATTTATGGAGCGGCGTGAGTTAACCGTAGATTTTGTTTTTTTTTTCTTTTCATTTTAATAATCAATTCACAACTCACAAATTTAGTTCATGTCGTCTAAACGTTCTTCGGTAACTCGGGTGAAATTGTGCAAACGGCACTGTGCTGAAATGTATTTTGAAGTTACCACCGTTCTGAGTAATCAATGGTAATAATAAATAATTTAAAACGCAAAGCACTCACGTAGAACGATGATCGTAAAAACAGTATCGGTTGCTATCATCACTATTTGCAAATATTACTCACATGGGGGGACGACGCCAAAGCGTCGCGAATAGGTACGCGTACTGAAGATAACTTCGCGTTTTTATTCACGTATCGCATAGGCGAGGAACCGATATAATATCGCAAACGGTCGGGAAAGTGCTATTACTTTCGCCGCTATTACATAAGGTGTCGGCATGTTCGTATTACGATTCGTTTTGCCGGCTCATGTGCATTCAGCTATATGCCAATATCATAAGCTTCGAATTTACTTTCTTCGTGAAATCGGCATGCGATCTCGATACAGAGGAAAGAGAGAACGAGAACACGCGAGGGAGTAGATTTTATATCGAAGTCGGTTGGCCCGATGTGACTCCTGCTTACAGCGTCAGCTGATAAACGTTATTATTCTCGCGTTCAATCTAAATGATTTAATTCCGCGCCATTGCCTATTTCTAGCGGGCCGCATTTGTCTTGCATTGATTTCATTTTCTAAAACTAGTCGAGTGCCAAAATTTCTTACAAAATTTACACGAGTTCAACAAGTGTCAAGGATTCATTTTTAACTTATTTATAGAGCATGCAAATATCCCCATTTTGAAGTAACGATTGCGTTCCAATCTGATAAAAATAACTTAAATCGCGTCTTCTCAATTTAAACTTTTAAGATGCAAATTTAAATCTTTAAATTCCTTTATTATCGGAACATTCTTAATCGAATTGTACAAGAAGCGATGCTTTATATGCTTTAAAATAGAAATTGTGAGTGCAGAGATCATTACTTTTATTTAAATGACGGCGTAAATAAAAGAGAACTTTTTCTCTTTTAAGTGAATTTTATTTAGCTCTCGGAAGCGGGGGAGAGTGTTGTTTTACGATACCACTCATGAAGGTATTTTAATGGGATAACTAATCCGCAATTTCTGAAGTAAACCAACAAGAAAGCCATTATCTTGCTCTTAATATTCTTGCGAGAGATCATTTGTACTATTAACAGTAATATCGAGGTGTTCTTTTTCATTTACTTTTGTTTGTTTTGCCGATACTCGCATCCGAGGGGTATGCAGTGGACTTAAATTACTGTCTCAGTTTCTAGAGCGTGCTAATCTTGAATTAATTACACAATTCCCTGCCTTTCTGTTGCTATGCAGTCTCGCACTTTCTTATTGCCGCTTCGTTAATTTCGTCTCTCGAATTCCAGTCGGTCGTTAGATACGCCAAAGTCACGAACCACCGATTGCACTCGACTGTAGATACCACACAAGTGCAATAAGATTTTCGGCAAAGTTGAATATAATGGTTAACGACTGACGAGCACGCCAGAAATGTTTCTGCAGCGATATCAATTGAACGTGCGACCAGGTACGATTTCGTTTCGTCGAATGGAAAATTTGACACTAAATTTGCAGTATGTTTATTTTTTCCGGTTTAAATCCGGTCACAATTTTCTTTCTTTTCAGCAACAAATCGCGAACGGATGTCTTGCCTCCGTTAATTTACCCATCGAAATTCGATTATCGCGTATTTTGAATATTTGCGGTCTCCGTTCCGCGAAATATTGGAGTTTCCGCACTCTCAGAGTGGTCGCGAAGCTCGGAAGTTGGTTATTATATTAAGAAAAAGTCTCCGTTAGCGGAAATTGGATTTCACTTTTAACCGCGAGATGGAGGTTGCTTAAGAGTCTGCTTCGCTGGCTGGATTTTGATTGTAAACTATTCTATCTCGTTTCCACATTCCGCAAGCGAACCTCCTCGTGCCATCCGGCCGCGCCCGAGCCATAGGCAGTCGTCCGCGTACAGAGATATTATTGGAAAAATATATCGACGCTATAAAAGCCGTGGAAGCCTTTAAGCTGAAAATTGCTTTCAGCCGAAAGTGGGTGTTCCGCCGCTGCAATATTTTTCCGGAAGTTAATATTCGATTCAAGGCGTAAATTCGATAATCGCGGCGCGTAAGCGCACCGCATTAAACGTGGCATTAATGCCGCCCCCTATATTTCCATATCTCTTGTAAGAGTGTGCGCTGTTGCTCTGCATTTGTAACATCGCGGTTTTATTTTGACCATTATGTTTACCGTTTGGATGCGAATGAGTAATTCAATGATCATGTATAAATGATTTCCATCGAGTATTCTTAGCTAGTCAAATTGATATTCATATTGCGCCCTGCTGCAAAAATACACAATACAGTGAAATTTTCCACAGTCAATTAAAATCGCAATTACATTCGTTTTTGATGTAAATATTATTGATCGTTCTTTTTTTGTCAAACACTCTGAGAATACTTGTTTTATAATATTTTAAATTTTGATTTATGAATCCCTATGAAATATGATTGAGCGATTGATTTGTCATTATCTCTGAGTTAGGCAGAAATCTCATGCTTTTCCGCATATATTTCTATAAGTAAAAATTTCATTACGCACGGTACTCATTACTAAGCGAAAACGGTCTTCCGCTTCAATCTGTGGACATCTTATAAATTTTCATGCGAGCCAAGCAAAGACGATAAGTATTTCAGTTCTCCCTGGCAGCGGTGCTATTGTTGTCTGAACGATAAGATCTCGCGCTAAATCCAAGCCTCGCATCGGTACCACGAGGACAGTTTGAGTTATGCCGCTTGGTACCACAATGAGGAAACTCGGGAGGGACGGTTAGGTGGACGAAGGTTAGGGGAATGGTGCACGACAAAGAAAGAAGGTCGAAACAGAAGGGAAAGAGAGAGAGTAAGGGTAAGGATTTATAAGTAGAAACTTGTCTCACGCGAGAAGTACGAAATACCGTTAGGCCTTGCATATAGTATGTCTACAATGCGATTCGTTTGCTTTGAATAGCTCGTGTCCTCGGAGCACACACGGTCATATAAGAGGAACGCGATTGATTTCCCGCAAAATAAATTAGACAATTCGGTGACATAAAGTAGGAAATTACGCTCGTAAAATTAGATTCGGTTAATTTGCTGCAAGCTTTTACATATATTGGTTATCGATACGCGACCGATATATTATCGTATCCTTTGCGTGTAACGTTTCGCGAAACAGCGAAAAGTTGTTCGCTTACGTTCGATTACGTTCGTTACTTTCAACGCGTGTTTCGCAATAATGGATAATCAATGAATCGAGCCGGCGCTATCTCTTCCGCAGCTTCCCGCAGAAGCCGTTCGAACCCAGCCGAGATTTATCATAGGCTATAATTCTTATTAGAATAATGCTGTGGAGGCTTCCCGTTACCGTTTGTGCGCCGCATCCGGTACACGCGTGCAACCTAATATGGGAGAGTTTCTCTCTCGGCTGCTTCTCTCGCTCTCTCTCTCTCTTTCTCTCTCGTTCCAAAATATCTCTATTTAAAGCAAAATAAGCAAAACGATGTAACTAGTAGATGTGTGCGGTGTAGGTAATCAGCGGTGGCCGGTGGATGCAGGAACGACGGAAATTGCGCGAAACTAGTGCGGGCCCTATACCGCCGGGATTAGTCTGTCTAATGCGCGTCCACCGTTACAGAAGTTCACTCGGATGCTCTGAAATATGAAGTGGCTTCTGCGCGGTTCCATGTTTATTCCACCAGCCATATCTATCTTCTGCATGGTCGAAGTGGCGCACCGGGCGCAGCTAGGACATCGCGTTTGTCCACTTTGAGCGGTCATACCATTTCGCGGGATCGAGTTAATCTCATGCTGCTTCCTGGAATAGTCTCCTTCGGCTGAAGACGGAATATCGACGTGCTCTGTGCCAGCCTCTCGCGCGTTTATCAAATTGGGAAAGTTTATGTCTTACTTCGTACACTACTACTTACTTGCACGTCGAGAAGTTTTGGTCAAAAACTTCCAACAATAAATTATTAATGAAAAGTATTAGAATCAAGAGAATTGTAGTATATATATATGTATGTATCATGGTATAAAATAATAAATTTTACGGAAATAATATATTCTCGTAAAATTTCTAATTAAAATTATTTTAGCTTAATTGATGTATATATGTAATAATTAGTCTACTTTAGAGAATCGGTAATTGATGCAGCATTATCCTTTGATAAGGGCTTACGAATAAAATATGACTTAATAAAATATTGAAGCAAGTGGTAGTACAGAGATCCATTAAATATAATCTTCTCAAGCAAAAGTATAGAGATTAAATAAAGCATATTACATCAAAGAATTAGAATATATCTTATTTAGATAATTAATCGCGTTGAATCTTTAAGCTTAAACTCTTTTTTTTCTTCTCTTAATAGAATTTGCAATTTTTTAATTAATATACACTACGTAAGAAAGTGAACGTTTTCGTATCCAAAAGCAGCATTGTTCAATCCGAGATTATGCCAATTGTGAAGCAAATATTATTGGATTCAAGAACGGCAATGCGTTTCGTCGGCGCAAAGCGAGAATTTAATAGCCGATGAGACTGTATGCTCTCATTCCTCCTATAACGTCGTGAACGTTCTATAAATTGTGAAAAAAGCGTCCTATTATATTCTCGTTGCTGGTGTGCTCGTTTTACTTATCGCCGGAGATGTATCTTGCATCCTTAAGCCGACGCGCAATAGGTTAAAGGCAATTTGTCACGGCACGCGTTATCGCCGTCGTAAACTTTCTTCTTTCATAGTAACTATGCGAAAGCGAGCGTGCCTTTAAAACACGTTCGCTGTATAAATTTAATTATTTGTTTATTAGAAATTTAAAGGCTCTCTCCCTCCCTCCGCTCCTCTTCCTCTTTCGTATCAAGGTACCAAAGAATGCAATATACATTCATTATTCGGTAACGTAGCAGAATATATATAATTTTCTGAGACTTCGTGTTACCTTGTATGAGACGTGTATAAAAAAAAAGAAAGAAATCTAAAATGTCTCGTACGAAAAATCGATACGTGTTAATGGATACTCGAGAGGATCGGATACTGGATCGCTTCAACGTTCTTGCAGCGCTAGTACAAGATGTAATCGACGGCGTAACGAAGTTGCCCTGAAACGACGCTACGACGTAGGTGCTCGTTCGAAGCGAAGCGACAATGGCGCGGCTCAGCTCGGCTCCACATGGCGTGCGCACCAGTCTCTAATAAATAGTAATTAGCGAGCTGGTAATTAATACAGAGCAATTCCAGCGGGGGGTGGGGAGGGCTCAAAGCGTCACGTAGTTTTCGCGCCTCTATCTGCGATCGTCTCTCCGGTCAACCAACCGACCCCAAGAGGTTCGCTCGTTATTTTCCACACCCTTTGCATCCCTCACCATCCCTTCCTTAATGCTCGCTTTCTTTCTTTCTCTCGTGTGTGCAATGACCTCGGCGCTAATGCGACGATTATACTAATAAAATTTCCGTCCACTTTACGACGCGCGGCCTCTATCTCGGCGAGACATTAGGAAGCGAGGAACCCCAGAAGAAGGCAAACATTCGCCCGCCTTTTACCCCCGCGTGAGCAAACAACGGCTCTCAGATCGAGTTCATCCTTCCCAGGATACGAAAGTTCGAAGAGCGGAGAGAAGGCGCGGTAGTAGAAATTCCTGTTGGAACTCGAAACGATTAAAGGGGTCCTTTGAAGCATCATATCGCGGGGCGGTGCCTCCTGGCTCGGTTCAAAATCAGCTAGGGTAAAACGGTGTATGACGATCTCCCCCTCGATGGCAGCTAATGACCTCTCGCCTAGTTTCAATGCAATTTATGTTCAATTTGATATTGTGCGCGTGAATGATTAAATAAATTCCGATTACTCCGAAGCTTGGTTTTCAGAGCACAGTATTTTGCGCTTATAAACTCTTTAATATTTATCTGTGATTACAAAAACTATGTCATTGTAAATTGAAAATAACATTGGTATCTTTTGCATGAAAAAAAAAAAAAAAAAATTTAATGGAAAGTTCTACGCGTAGTACGCTCGGCGACATCTTTTTTGCCATAAAGTCGCTGGACAAGCAAGTTTCGTCTGGAATTATATTCATAATTATCTCAGCAAATGCTTCTTAACGAGAGAGAAAGAGATGCGCGGGGGAAACCGAGTGAGTGCTCGCGTACGCTCCGTAAACTTTACAGAACTATGGGTGGCCACTTGTACTTAGAGCAAAGTTATGAAGTGTCATTAACCAACTGCATGTAACTTACTTAGTCCGGGTGCATCTCCAATCTGTTCATTACATGACTTTCTCCTGCTACATTCACTTCATAAGCAGCTACGTTATTCCTGACGCTAACGCACGTCTTATCTATTAATATTGTAATGCGAATTCTTATATGAATTGTTACGTCTTTGGGAATCTTGCGAAGTTTCCGAAATTAATTTAAACATTTCTCACGTGGTACGCAGCGGGAAATTAATGAAATCGTTATATTTATTCAATATAAATGCAATAGTTGATATGGCGGAATCATTACATCTCCCTGGAGTAATCCTCTGTTACTTATTCACGTGAATTTCGATGAGCATATCCCGCGGAAAAGGCATTGAGGGAGTTATCTGCTGTGCACCGCACCGCATCGCACCATTGCGCGACACCGCTGCGCTCCCGGAGGTGCAACAATAATTATTTCTAATTTCCAGTTATGCAAAAATACGCAAAGCTTAAGTACCCCAGATAATAATATCGGTCTCTCTCTAGGCAGTCCCGGAGGTAACGTGAATTTTTTCTTGCAAATTATCTACTCGACCATTGAGAGTAAAGGCTATCTCTCGAAATGTTTTCAATAAGTCGAAATTATATAATTTTTCGTTTTTTCACATAACATGTAATTTTTTCAATAATTCATTTTTCTCGATTTCTATATTATATTTGTATAAAATATATCGACTTTTCACGTATTCTTTAAAGCCTCTCTTTTTATGCTAATGAAAAGTATGATATTTAATATTAAACGAGCAATGGCTTGTAATTAGTACGTAATATCAAATACGTAATAAAATCTGTCTAACTGCATTCAATGCAAGTGCACGTGTGTGTCAAGCTGTCATCGTTTCGTTTGCAAGTCGAGAAAGCTATGCATTATTGGCTTGCTGACAGGGCAATAAAGAATAAATATTTTATATAATTTAATATACATAAAAACAAATCTCATTACGTCTTGCCGTGGTGAAAACATATATTTTAAAATAATGTACGGTAGAAAGAGGCTATATTATGGTACATAAGCAGCTTTGTCTATGGAAAACTCGTTTTTTATTTTTACACATATATTGTAATATTTAGTAGTCTATTAGTCATTCTTTTCTCTAATTATATTATCTGAGAGATATTATATTTCGTGTTTATTTTTTTCGATTTTTACTTTCGATCTTGTTTCATTCGATATTTCTAAAATTTTAGCAACTCGACATATCTCAACGAATTCGAAGCAACGGGATTATAACATCGCGCTAATTTGCGCATTTACCATCTCTATGGTGCTTGTACTAAATACCATTTCGTTGTGTGCGCGTGAACGATATAACTTTCAATAATTTCCCGGCAGCAGATTTGGTGCCGCGTAGCGTATGCATATTTTACCACGGGATCACATTATATTCACATAAAGCGCAGCGCTATCCCAAGATTTGTCTACATTTTGAGGTCTGTTTACATGTCAGCACGTGGCTCGCATTAATTAGCAATTGACGCGGAATCAATATTATTAAATCGCGCCGAACTGAAAATACGCGCGATTCTTTGCGCGAGAGCGAATCGCTGCGTTCGGTCAAACTTTGCGCTCCGTTAAAACTGTACGGATTATCGAGAATGCATTACAATAAATTCCCGTGTAAGCATAGTGAGCCATGTGAGCATTCGATATACTGGCAAAACGCTTCTCGTAAAATTCGAGTGATCCCGTAAAAATAAAGCCGAACAGTGTTTCGTTTGTATTCTCATAAAAGATCTCGGATCAACATTTTTTTTTTGTATCTTTTTCGTTTTATCAGCCAACTCGCAATACGAAAATACTTTTCACGGTATCACAAACGATTTTTTCAAACTTACATTATCGGCAGATTAAACGCGCGCGTCATTTAATGATCATTACAATTTCCCGTGAAGAAAGATCGAGAATTGAAGAATAATTTTACATCACAAGCTGTTGCTTGCGCGAGATAATTATAGCAAGAAATAAAATATAATCAAACGTTGCGAATTATAATACCGACAGCCTCATTAACTGTCATCGCACATGAGTAATTGCGCTTGTTAATATGTCGCGTTTCTATTATTATACAAGTGTTTAGTGCAGCGGTACGTGAATTGAATGCAACCGTACGTTAATCGCACGTGTATGTAATCTCCGTGCACATGCGCGCGCACCAACGTTCAGAATCGTCACGACCAGTACAAACGATGTTTAGTCGCAGGAATATACTAATGGTATGTACATAGAAATATAGAGAAACGAATATACGCTGAGTATATTTACAATGAATTAACGGGTGCTTTAATGCAAACCTCCCCCTTGATCTACACCCCATTAGTTTAAACAGATACCTCATACCATCGCGTACACATCTGCACATCTACATAATTGGCGCCGGAGCATGCACCAAATTAAACATTCGTTGGTGAAAACTGAACCGCGTCATATAACGGTATCCACGGGTTGGCGGAATGGATCATGTTACGATTCAATTGTCATTATATTGCTCTTTTCATGGAGCACTAGCGACGTTTCGCGCTTGCACATGCATTTACAGAGGAATAAATACTCACTCGCGCGAGTTTAAAGCAGAAACTTTTTAGAGTAGAGTATACGTTTAAACCTATTAATAAAATTAATTTATATCCCAGATTTAGAGCTTAGGCATTTAATTGTTTGAACAAACGCCACTAGAGCTTACGAAAAATCAAGCGAAATTGTCACTTACCCGAATACGTCTCGCTCGGCATTTGGTCACTTGGCACAGTGAAACTTCCTGATGCGTTCGGCGGGCAACCATTTCGGTTTTGTTGCGCGCGTAAAGTGTGCGTTGCGTGTAAAGACGGTCCGCGCGGCGGTACTTCCGGTGGCGCGGGTTCCGGAGGGGAATCCCTACCGGTATCTGGAAACGCACAACATATTTCCTTCTGTGAAATTGCACTCTGTTTTTCGCAGCTTCGAGTGTCGAGCTTTAATAAAAGCGTGAACGAAATTTGATAAATAATAATGCTGAACGACATCAATATGGAACATTGTAAACGTGTGTGACGTAATATTAGCAACATCGAATAAAATTGAATCCATTACGTGAGAAATCAAACTATCTGTTAATATTTGTTGCATGATAGCTACATAAAATAACTATTGATCATCGAGAGATTTAATCTCGCAATTTTTGTAATTTCTTTGTTTTCTCAAATAACAGATTCATTCGATACGTCGATAAATTCAAAATATTTGGTGTTTATCTTGTGAATTATTGATTGAATGATTGTATCGGTGTAATTCCATCCATTTCATTGCGATATTGTTCTCTCTTACGTGGCATTCATGAAATTCTAGTCCGTTTCTGCCCGTAGAAACGCCGCGAGCAATTAAGCGGCATCAATAATTAGGCATCTTCTCGTAACGTTTTATGCATGCAAATTCAAAGAATCTATCTGCCATTACACGGCGAAATTGATTACCCATTATAGGCGAAGGAGTATACAAGGAAATACTGAATAATAGTTGAGTACCATAATTGAGACATTAACGGCGTATATTGCACAATTCCGCTATCATTATCCATAAATGCACATGAAAAGCTGCGACAGCATGCGACACGACACGATGCCTCTCAAGTGTCTCGCTTTACACATGCACTTACACCTTCAAGTAATCCATGCATATATGTATGCGTATACGTTCATAATGGATCAATTTTCTGAGAATTTTCTCGTGCAGTTTCTTGTGTTTGAAATATAAAGTAATTGTGCAGGGCGAGCTTCAATAGGGCAATACTAAAAATTTTCCGTTTCTACCCTTTCACCATTGGCCCTTCGGGGCTTAGCGTTGCGGGCGTTCCCATAAGTTAAGTTACTTATAAACTTGTTGAAACTTGAAAGGAACTCCGTCAAAGAATAATTAAAGTTACCTAAACATAAAGGGCACAAAAGAGCGCCTACCAGGCATGTCGAGGGCAACAAAAATATTTGAGAGTTTACCCGCGAGAAGCTCATCTCTTGTTGTTGGCCCCAGAAAGGGGCCAACGTAATTGATATTCAGAAACATTGAGACGCCGCCGTTGGTCAATGCGTTGAGCACAACTAAAAGATACTAGTTGAAAATTTTCCAGCTTTTTTTATTCGTAACGTTTTACGCATATCGTTTGAACGGGCACCAGTTAGGGTGAATTAGCCAAAACGGCCGACGATGACGCTATATAAACCGATACCATGTTGAGCATATATACATAATTGGAGCAATGTATAACCATTAAAGGTTGTTAATGTTACAGAGCACATTATTGTAAATCAAGTTTAACTGCAATACAGTGGTCTATCGCGCTTTCGTGAAGCTACGTAACTTGGTTGTGGTAACTCGGATGTGGGATAATGGAATTTCGGTCCCTGGTCCTGCGGATTAAAATCTATTAAGCGAGTCGTTATAACTTATGGATGTGTGTTGTAAATGTCAAGACAATTATACTCGAGCCACACGGTAAACAATATTTTAACACAGTTATCGTAATTCTTTGCATCGGCAAGTGAGTCGATAGTAAGTAACCCCGTTTAATATTTACCGAAAAAAAGGTTGTACAAAATTTTCGGGCGACACTAATAACATTGAAATATTAATTTAAATAACATAAAAATTATATTGAGAAAATAATAATTTTCGTAGGAAAATCATTAAATATAGAATTTGTGTGATATTTCTCATGATTAGTTTGTTGTGTGTCGTATTGTATTTGTAACGATAATGCAATATTGACATCACATCTATTCATAATAGTACTTTTGATTCTTCTACAGACTGCTTACATACCTGTGAGATAAATAGGCCGGGGTAGACCTGTGTGCCAAGGAATGTGCAGAGAGAAAAGTGCATTAGTGCGGCGGGATTGGCATGTGCTCATGTGAAAATTCCAATAAAATATTACATCATGCAGATGGAGGATGAATTATTATATATACACGATAGATTTACTTAAAAATAAATTTGTACGAAAGTACGCGAACTACAGAGCATTGAACGCAGTACATAATCAGCTTTGCGTACCATTAAAGTACTGTAAGATTAGAATTAGTGATAAAAAAAATTTGGATAAAAAACTGATTTAAAGAATAGCTAATTTTTCGTCAGCAGTTAAGAATTTTCCATTGATTAATCGATACAAAGTGAGAACTCGAGATATAGCGCAGTAGGTGTTATTTCGTGATTAATTTAATAATTTTACGGGAAAAACAAGATCACAAATGCATTTTAGCGTGTGATTGAATCGGATGACATCGAAGGTTAATGCAATTGTCATGCATATGATTGATAATGATATATCTGCAATATTCGCTTTCGCTTCCTGACAACGCTTTGCATCGGGGCTATTTTAGATTTTCGACGATTTTCGCCGTTATCACATGACCGGATCGAATTCTAATTAATCGCAGAAATTATAAACGCGATAGGGAAATTATTTCTGCGAAGTCACCTGGGAGCAGCGTCGATATTTTCCGTAATAAGCAGTAATAATCGCTTAATTAAACCGGACCGTGAAATGCGCAATGCGTAGCTGTCAGCGCCAGCCGCGTCCGTCGCGTATCTCGGACAACTTTACCGTCGAAATATACATTTGTTCCAGTTATTGAACAATTTGCCGGTATCGTTCGAGTGCTCGGAACACCTGTAACGCTCAATTACAAAGTCGATATCGCACCGGCGACAACGGGACAAGGAAAAACCTCGGAACTGGTGCCGAACCGCCATAGAAAGGGCCGCGGTTTCCCTTTGAATCCGCAAATGTGTTACTTTATAAGACTTATACTCTTTGTACAACGACGTGGAGTACAGTTCCGTTTTCGTGGTCGTTGCATCGCTTTACCGTGCGTACCCGGTACGAAATGCAGCAGCAAATTAAAGTCCGGGAAAGTACATATTTGAAGAAGGTTCTTCTGAAATTGCGAAATATGCTATACGCTAACGTTAAATTGCTAGAATGCAGGTGAAAGAGTTAAAACCGGTTAAATTTAATCCGATGACAAAATTGCCAAAAGCAAAAATATCTCGGAACGAGCGCAGCGGAATTTGATGATCCAACAGATCAATTATATCGACGATTGGCAACAAACAATTTTATTATCTATTTGATGGACACATTCGACATCATCTTTTTTTTATATATATTTTGCACACATCATGCGTGGAAGTCGGTTACTCGCTAACGTAACAAGTAGCGTGAAGATCCGCGAATTTGCTGATTTTCACGTAAATTCTACAGAATTCTGCTAAACAACTTATTGCACTGTATATGTGTAAATTTGCCGGCATAACTAATTATACACAGCAAGGATAGGAGATAACGTTGCCTACATGAAGGTTAGATCAATACGGTTCCAGCCAATTATAGCTAATGCTGGTACATCATTGACCAGTGGTCAAACCGCGTTACTGTCTCTCATAAAGCATAGAGGATGGCGTTTACAGAACGCGCAAAATAAATCATGCAGTTTCTGATGGCAATAGATGCAGTGCAATCTAATTCTGCAAAATGATGAACATGATATAACTCGGTAATATAGATTTCACTATTTACATAATGTGGCTTATATTCCGCTATAGCAGAATATATATTACATTCAAATTAAAATTCGTTCAATCTCTCTTTTATCGAATATCAAAGAATTCTGTTTTTTTTTTTTTTATATAAATTAATTTAGATTATCATTTTGTGAGTATTTGTAAAATTCAAACAGTTCTGTTTACACAAAAGCTGCACGCACATGCATTTTAGTTTATTTTTAAATATACTTTATTATAATTTTTGTGAATATATCGTACATTATATATAATTCCAAAATTTTGGCGAAACTTCTTTACAAAAGTTAAATCGCATCATTATGGCAATTAAATCGTTTTACGTTTAAATATTTCGATAAAGGCACTCAACTTTCTTGACACAGTATTTAGCAGGGAATTTATTGGATATCACTTTCGACTGTTATTACAAACGTGACAAGCGTACACACACGTGTTTGGCGTTAGTGCGGCATCTAATTGGACACATTATTGAACAATACAACGTCGCCGACGGTATGTCTTGGCCAATCGTTGTGAGCCAATTATGTAGTATGCCAGCGCATCACCGATACCGAGTTCAACCGAGTTATCCCTCATCCGCGGGCGGCGAGAAGGGTTAGTCAGACAGTGCAAGGGGATGCAAGGTAGCCGACAGTGACTTGATGCGGTTAGCGATTCGCGTCTGTAATTCGATTTGTCGGTCTAACGCCTCCGCCGCATCGGGGAGTACACGTTCATGTAAATACGAATTATTTGCCAGTGCTATACCCCGGCGCGGTATTGCCGCCGATGGTAGGTACTGTACCTACTGTCCGATAACCAGTCCAACGAATCGTTCCGGCTTGACTCCTTCCGGACCAAACAGTCTAATAAACCGAGTTAGCATTCGTGAATGCTTCGTCCGAACTGTCTCGTACAATTTCTATGTGCCGCTTCCGCCTTCGTTCGCGCCGTACACACAAAATTTCATCCGTGCCTCGCCCGGATCCATTTACCATTGGTAAATTGGTCAGACGTATATTACACTTTTATTCTATCTTCGGACTTTCGGTGCACAGCGACATAATAGAATCGAGCACACGGGAAAAAAATTAGTATCAAATCAACAATTTATTGTTTCATATATGTATAGGCAAGAATATCAAATTTTCTTGAAAGAATTTATAATCTTGAGAAGACATAATTTGCTAACATGGAGAAATTTTTTTTCTTAAATTTATGTAAGCAAATTATGTCTGCTTAAAATTATCAATTCTTTTTCCAAGAAAATTTTATATTCTTGCTTATGTATGAAACAATAAATTGTTGCTTTAATACTAATTTCTTTCTGTGCCTATTGTGCTTACATTTGATTAAAATTTGATTAAAATTCTCAAAATTATTTTCTGCCAATTATTAGGTAAGAGAAAATAATTAAATATATTTGGGATAGAGTGAGGTTCCATAAAACAGCTTTGTTATGAATTTTCACGGAGGAGAAAGTTCATAAATATCACGTTGCTCGTAACCTGAGCATTATACGATAATTTACGACAATTAAGCTTGCGCATTGATTACATTCGGTTTGAGTTATTTGCCTTAACGTAATGATAGTAAAGTGGCGAGACAGGACCGTTATAACGTCATCCATAAACTCAACGATCCATATTTTTAATTTTCGAGCGTTCTTCTCGTCGTCGCTCGCG
Organism: Solenopsis invicta; assembly: GCF_016802725.1. Taxonomy (NCBI): domain Eukaryota; kingdom Metazoa; phylum Arthropoda; class Insecta; order Hymenoptera; family Formicidae; genus Solenopsis; species Solenopsis invicta. Next base: position 1,240,763 of record NC_052665.1, read on the forward strand.
CGCGGAGAGTATCTGTTTTCTTTTACAACATAAAAATTGACCTTTATTTCTGCAAACGACAAAAACGATAACGTTGCAAACAATTCGGTGTAATAAAAGATTTGCGCCGCCATAGATATCTAGTTCGTAAAAAGATAGACTAAAAAGAATAAAACGATAATGGTAATGGCGAACACGGACTATTGGCATAGTTCGCAAGTGGCGCTTGAAATTATTCCTATTCGACGAAACTTGGCACTCATCCAAGCAGACACATTGGTATATAACTTCCCGAACGGTCATCGTGACAAAAATTATTTGATTGTAGAAGTGACGAATCACAAGTGTACTTGATTAAAAATCACTTCTACGATAAAAAAAAAGCGAAAAATCGCGCGAGTTATTTATCTAACCGAGTGCTTATTCGACCATATTATGGTTTATTGACAATACCGACTATTACTGTTGGGAGATGTAGCACGGTTATTTTTTAAGTTTTTTACTTGACTGTTATACATAAGTCAATTGATTCCGCTTACATTTATTTCGTTCGTGCATGCAACATATACCGCGAAACCTACATAAATCGAACGAATTGATAGCATCAAGTTTGCTGGTGCGCATGATTCGTTCTACGGCATTAAATGCAACAGCCCGCATCGGAGCCCGTCAAAAATTACCGACCATCGTTGAAACGATTGCGAAAACCCGCGGAAAATTTATTTTTCACCGATGGTGATTTGCTTCTGCACATTTACATTGTGCACAATTATCAATTTTCACAAAAACTGCGCATTTCCCCTAATGGATATACCTGTACAAATGTATGTAATACATGCACATTTAATGTATTTAATGATTATTTGAAAATCCTACGGATTAACAGAAGTTTATAATGAATGCGAATGGTATTAAATTGGAAGACGAACTTATTGCAATATGTATCGACAGAATTATGTTTTGTTCTCAGTGTTCATTTATTCACGGTTTCGTTACATAGTTAACGCTTACGGCGAGGTTAAACGTATCTGACGTGTAAATTCTTCACTTTACGATGACACGTACGTTCATTTAGCGTGTGCATTTCATAGCTTTGTGGTAGCAAATTACCGTAACGTTATCGGGTTTCGCGCGTTTGCCAATTCAATAACGTGCTCCTCGACTGGGCCACATTAGACTACGGCGGTCTAATGTAATATCAATCGTCTTTCTGGCGATGCGGCGCACACGGGGTTAACGCGGGTAAGCCCTGACCGTTGGGAGCCATTTGCTAATAGATGCCGCGACATGCCTCCATTAGACCGCAGGGACATTCTGGCAAGCAATATCCCATCGCAGATTCAGACTCAAATTACTGCTTACGAGATCCAGGTAATTATACGCGGTATCTTGCAGTATCTTATATAGTGCTCGTCGTCACCATCGACACTCTCGTTAAGTAACTAGTGCGTCAAAAAATTACTGCCGAGAAACCTATCCGATAATTGTACCGAGCAACACGAAATCTGTCTTGACGTTTAACAATTTCTCAATGGTTTCACAGATTAAGTAACGCCAGCTTAAAATTACCTTCGTTTGATTTATTTTTTATCTTACGACTTAAATCGAAGCTAATAATCTTAGGTAATAGTTTAGATTTTTCGTTTTAAACCCTACGAAAGTTTGCAGCATCCCCGTTTAGAGTTATCAATTTATCGAAGAATACTAAAAACACATTTTTTAACAACTCACATAACGGATTCTCAAAACTGATGTGACAGAGACATTTTACGATCAGATTCGCGTTTATAGCAATCAGAAGAAAAATCGATTTTCTTTCGTTAGCGATTCGTTAAAACAATTTTAAATGTCACGTTTTAATATAAGTCTTTGAGAGTGGCTGATAAATCATTGAGCTTAAAACTAAGAAGAGACAAGAAAATTATATCATACTATCCTTCAAGGTTACTTTATCCTTATATACGATATAATATACACTCGCACTTACGAGATATACCCAGAATACGTGTTGATATATGTTGCAAATGAAGGAGCGTCATGAGCTTAATTCGCGTTGCTAATTTTCACGAAACCTACGCGTAATGTGATCGCACTCGAGCGGGCAGGAGCAATGCGGCCTTCGAAATTCCGGAGGTAACCGTCCACGAAGATGCGGTGGAGCTCTCGCTCCTTACCGCACACGCCAGCTTTCCTCCCGGCTCTATCCTTCGCCCTTTCATCCGCGCTCTCGCTGTCTCGCGATATCGGTAGACTAATTGGCAGCCAGCTTTCCCTCGAACCCGACGTGGCCGCCACCGCATCGACGTCGCGTCGACACGAAATGAGATCCGACGAAATTTCGTTTAAAACTTAGCCGACGAGCGTAAGCCGCTCCGTCGACCGCGGCCGCCGCGCGCCGGTTCAAAGCCGCAAAGCTACTTTCTCTTATCTCCCGGTGGTTGCTACTCGAAGCTGCGTTACGTGCAGTTAGATAGTGCGTGTGCCAAGATAGCGCGCGCGGCCTAGCAACGACAGGAGATCTAAATACTGTTGACGTTTTGAAACAATATAGTACCGCCGGGTCACGCTAACTTTGACGCTGGTCTATGCTCTAACTAGCCGAGCCCAGGCGCCAACTGTTAACTCCGTTAGCCCGGGGCTCGAGCCTTTCTCTTTCCCTCTCGTACTTGTGCGCCGCTGCTGTGCCGTTGCAGCTGCCATTGCAGCTACCGACACTGTTGGTGTTGCCGCTGGTACATTACTGCGTCAGACAACAATGAACCTAACTGCCAAAATGAAAGGTCCCTTGGTTATTTAATGAGCCGACGTATAATGCAGTTTGTCGATTACGGCATTGTTCGCTAGACGATAACCCGTGAGTCAGAAACGTTTGCCTTTGCCAAGATCATTCCTCTGTGGCCGTTTCGCGAAGTTTCGTAGCTGTGCATCGATGGAAAAAACAAGTCGTAATGAGATGCTCGTAGTCGAGGACATTTGTATAATATAGTATTATCAATATTACGTACGTTGCTTTAAGACGAAATTAATAAGAAAGACAACACTGTAAGACAGCACGATGGAAGTTATTATTGAACTAATCATTAAGGGAATTCTTTAATAATGACTACGTCTTGTGCAAAGTTCATGAGAAATCAAGATTGAAGAAGCGCTCTGCTTGTAACTCTCTTTTTCTCAATTAATAATCTTGAATGATTGACAAGGCATACGTATACAACGTTGTAAGTTTTAGAAAATGTCTATTCATAGGATTGAATAGATATGCCGAGTTATATGTGTGATTTTCTTTTTTCGCTCACGTTTCTAGGTGACTATTAATATTAAGCTTTTAACGAGGAACACGTTTACGCGAAACCCGATTTAACTCCGGCCAGGGGCTCGATACCAGCCAGTAACTCGGTTAGTCCGGTAATCGCATTTGAGGCATGGATCGTTAACTTATCGCACCGCGGCAAATTTTACGTCGTGATTTAAAGGACCGATCCGCTCAGGGCGATCGGCGAGGATTTATCCCGATCAGTCAAGCGAAATGACTTTCTTTGTCAAAGTCAAACGGTAGAAATTTTACTTTTTGACTCAAATACACTCTGCGATTCCATAATTATTATACTAAGGTTGTCTCAAACGGTATGGCATGCGATGTGATGCGGTGATCATGCGTATGAAATAATAGTCGCGCGATGACGACGTATGCGCGAAAGAAAAAGAAACTGCGGTCTTCCTCACCATTGGTGAGATGCATGCGAGTGTGTTCATCGGGGAAGACGGTTTCGGAACGATCGCTCGCCGTGGAGCTACTGCTCAAGGCGCTTGCGTGACCTCGGCGTGTTCTTCGACCTAAGGTACCGCCGCCGGAAGTCGTCTTTTTTGTGGACGCCGCGTAAACGGTCTCACCTGCGAATGAAGAAGATACGAATATTTTTGAACAGTCTGGTATAAGAAGTTCTTTCCTTTGCAAAGCGTCGGGTTTGCTAACGAACGAGAGTGATACCGCTTAAATTCCATTTTCCATTAGCGCGTGAACAAAGAAAAGTCCTTTCGAGTCCTTTAATCCTTTTGAAATTACTCTTTTAAAGAAGCGAAATTATTTAAGATGAAATAACATTTTCTTTTTTTTTTTCACGTAGACTAACTTTTAACTTTTGGCAAATAACTTTTACGCGTCCCCGAATTATTTTAATTTCGATGACGCGTTTTTAACATCAACATATTCACTGTAACGTTTGATAACTAGAAGTATCAAGTATCTAAGCTGAATTCAAGTGCGAAATGTCATATTAGAACGGGTTGAAACCGAGGTTGAAGCTGCCTGCCATGATGTCACATTGCTTATCACTTTAAATTGCCCAACTACCGGGATTTCTCGTCTTGCGTCCATCTACCGGAATGAGCTCGTCTTGCACGCGTCACGGTTGTACAACGCAGTATAAAATTGCGTTTGATGAGATTCATCTTACGGCGAGCCCGTAAGTATCATCTTGCGTGCAAGCCAACCCGTTTGCCGTTCTAATTAACTCCCTACCATTGCCGTTGCGAGATCTCTCGGAAGATATGCTGCCGTTATAATGATGCCGGCGAGAGTTTGTGCTTTCGAGGGGAAACGGAGAAGCTTGCCGATGATTCGGTGTCAAGGTTGGGGGCGGCGTAGGAAATGGCGTTGTAGGGTTGTCCGTAGTTGCTGCGCCTTCCGTGTCGGATCCCGTGCGGTACGATCTGTCCCCCGCATCTGCACAAATTAATCACACGTTAATGACATTCATTTTTATCAGCCAGGCATCTCCTGTCTCTCAACAAGACATATGTTCTCCTCTTAAATTAATTACAAATTGACAAGGAGGGTAATAAAGAAAGAGAGAGAGAGAGAGAGAAAAACAAAGTAAAATTATTCTCTAACGTTGTCAAATTTAGCTCTGCTCTGAATTCACGACGAGTTAAAACGAGTTCTTTGTTCATGGGTATGTAAACCCGCGTTATCTACGATCTTGCCGCTTGCGGACAACCGCAGACGCACCGCAGCGTACATGATCCCACATATAAACGCATATCGCGTCTTCGCCTATCTTGAGAGCAGTGGGGTTCTTCTATGACGTAACCATCATTCCATTTTAGAGGTCTCCCGCTGTGATGTTACCAAACTATCTCGCTTCGCCTCTATCGCCAGTCGACATTTCTGCCAACTCTCTGTCAGATCCGAGCACTTCGTTGCGCGTCGTTGCTCTGATCTGCATTTGCTTAAGTTGACGCATGTCTAAACTCTTAAAGGCGCTTGTCACTAAAGCAGTGCCGTTCCGTGGGAGCTTGCATTATTCGGCGCGCGATAGCGGAACATAAGGAGCATGAGGAAGAGGGGGACTTTCTACCCGTAAGAAATGCCAGTGCGGCGTCGGTGTGCCTTCGCGCGATGTGCGACCGCGTGCGTATAGGTACGGCTGTATTTTTAACCACGTTGACGTGCAAGGTGTACCGGGAGTTATTTCTTTGACGAAAAGATATATACTCGTAGATATGTTGAGGTGACGCTGAAAGGATAAAGTAGGGCGACATAGTTAAAGCAAAAGACAGAATTTTTCTGTGATATTTCCATACGTACTTTTAGAGAATCAACCTTCCGTCTACGATAGAACCTTAAACTGTGAAATTATTTTCAGTTCGAGTATAAAACTATCTCCAACATTCTTCTTATTATAACGTAAACTTTTGTATATAATTAATTAAATCAATTCTGCGTACACACATATGTACACTTTTTTAATTAAAAATACGTCTCGACGATATCGCGTTTGACTTATTAATTGGCAGATAATTGCCGGTTGCAGGAACGCACGTTCTAATTCACTATTAAACTTCGTTTCGCTGTGGCCGGACAAAGAGGCAAAACCATAGTGAGAAAAGGTTGGGATGGGAGATTGGTATGGAAGGGAGGGGACGAAATCGAATCTTGTCGGTAATTAATGAGGAAAGTTTTACAAATAGCCGAAGGCATAGTCACTAAACGCCTTAGCGAGCTCGTGAATCCCATCCACAAGCAGGGTATCTTTACACAAAAGTAAGTTTTTAATTGATAATTATCCTTTTTTTATGCGAAAGACTAGACTGTTTGGCAATACGTTTATCCCGCGCCTCTCATTAGGATGGCAGAAATTTGAAAATATTTTTTTGTGTGAGACGGAGGATTACGATACTGCGTATGACATTGATTAATAACGAAGTGTGATAGCTTGCCAATTGATAAAACGTAAAGATAATTTAACTCGTGTAACAGATATAACTATCATTGACATTTATCGATTTGTAGATGAGCACAAAGGAAATCAAATGTGTCATTGACAATCTCGTAGGCTTTCCTTTGTCCCATCATTTCTCGCGCGTTGAAAATAGCCCGATATTTGAGTCTAAAGGACATGCAGGCAACGGGGTGCTAATTACGTTCTCGCGCAACGCGTTACGTTCTAAACGTTATTTGCATCGAAATGGATGCGCTTGTCGAAAGCGACGGACGCGCGGCGGCACGGCGCTGCGGATTGACAAATCAGTTTTTCAAATCGGTTGGGAATTTACGCGCGCGAGCGTATCGTGGAACAAGCTCGAGGCGACCTGCGGGTTACCTCGGGACATCAAAGATTCGAAGTGCTCTCCGCCGTCTCGCCCTCTTTCCCGCTCGATGCCGGCGGTGCGAGGCGCACTCGCGATATAAAGAGAGATACAGCCAAGATGGGCACCCTGATAGTCGAGACGTCTGAGAGTGAGTAGCCGAGGGCCGGGGCAGTGGCGCTGATATTGCTCGCATTAAACTTTCATATTCAATCTTGCCACCCACCGTTGGGGCACCCTCCGCGCGGTCCCCGACCCTCATCCTGCCGCTACGCCGTACGGAGCGAGCGAGCGAGCGAGCCCGGCATCAACCCCACATGTAATTGTGTTATGCCCTCTCTTCACTCTCCCTCTTTCTCTCTCTCTCTCTCTCTTGTCCTCACTCCTCACTAACCCCCATCTCTTCCTCCTCCGACCTTTCCTCTTCTACCCATTTCCCTTCGGCGCGACCTCGGTCACCCTCCCGCTCGTGCGGTTCCGCTACGCCCTCGCCTCGTGCCGCTCCTCCTTTCTATATTGGATTTTCTAATCCGTATGGATTCGAAAACGTCGCCGTGACGTTTAAGAGGATAGAAAGGTCGTTTCTTTATCGGTCGCTTGCCACGTCGCAAGGACTTTTGGACCAGCGCGACAAATGTCTGTGATTACGAGGCACTATTTCGCTTCATTTCTCGTTCATTGTGTCGGGACGCTGGCAAGCATTGAGACGATACCACGTGTTTATTGCAAAAGTAAAAACCGATATTGTGTTTCCCTTGCGCCATTTAAAATCGACAAATACGTTCCTGTTGTTAAAACATAAATATTATGTAATAATGATACTTGAATCTTTATTTAAATTTTATTTACGTAAATTTTCTTCCCAATAAAATCACAGAATTACAGCCTTTGCGAAACTGACAATTATTAATTATCGGCTCATAACGGTATCAGCTAGTTATTAGGTACATTACATTGCTATAATATTTAAGGAAAAAGTCGACGTTCCGAATTCATCGATAGACTCGGGCAGCAACTCGTACGCATCGACTGTATCGATCGCGAAAGCGTTAACCACGTAACAACATCTCGCCGGCATGTCGACGTAGCAAAACGAACAGTCGGGCGCTTATCTTTAATCGACCGTTAATCATCGGCGCCGATCGCGTGCTCACCGGTGTCCCCTTTCGACACTCCCGGCAGCCGTGCGAGTGCACGGGCTAGCCGGACGATTTATCTCGCAAAGCACACGGGGCCGCGCGCCGTCCCCTCCGACACTCGCCACGCTCGGAATTTACAGTCGTGTCTCGTCCTGTCCGGTGGCATTTCTTCACCCCGGCAACGGTTCCTTCCGTAGCGACTAAACGCGCGGCGGGTGGGCACCGGCGGCGGCGGCGGCGGCGGCGACGGCGGCGCGACAAGGAGAACCGTGGCATGTCGTGTGCACACGATGCATTTTGTTTGTAGGGGATTGTTGCCATGGCAGCGAACTGCGAACATCGAATGCACTTCGCCCTGGCACGGCGCGGCGCGGAGCGGTAGCACGGCCGACACGGCTCGTAGACTCGAGCGAGCTTGCGGAAGAGTTAGCCCCCGGCTGCTTTCGCAAGCTCCGCGCAACGGCCCGTGTACACCTGGACACGGTAGACGACGCAACTTCGGCCGGAGCGCGTTAATTTTCTTCAAAATTTCGCTCGTGAACGACGCTGCGTTGCGGTCCGTAGTTAACACGCGCCTTTTCAAAGCGTTCTCTCTCTCCTCTAATGATTTCGCATCGCGCGTTAAAATTCAGGTACGGGATATCCGTGAGATACCGCGTTTTACGAAACGCCACATTGTTGCCAAAATATTACGCAGGTTTAAAATCGGGTGGGCAAAGTAATTCTACACACGTAAAAAATTTAATAATCGATCATTATTGACATTTTATTTTCGTGGCCAATTTCAGTCATCGTGGAATTGGTATGGTTCGAATATGAAAACGCACAAGATAGTTGCAATATGCATTCTCGTAAAGTACTTTGCAAGAATGCAACAGATGTTTGTGACAACTGCAAATAACGTTGACACAAATATTGAATATCATTTCAATATGCAACAGCGTTGCAGTTTTGCTCTTGTGTTTCGAATTCGAGTATTCTCCAATGACGAATAAATATTTGAGTCAAATGTGGAATTTTTCCTCGACTCTTGATTGTAATTTAGGCTCCTTTTACCGAACTTTTTAAGTCCGCGCGTGCAAAGTGTACCATTGCGAAAGGTGTACACGTGTTAAAGAAGGAAAGGAAAGAAAAAGAAAAAAAAAACAATAAGGGATGCAAGACGCGTTTTTCGAGCAGCTGTCGTACGCACAAGGAACAATGGGATACCTACGTCGCGGCTCATATCGAAAACCAATTTCCGAGATGTCAACGAAACGAAATCGGGCGCTAGGAGGGGAATTCGCCGGCGTTTTTCTAGTAACTGCCAGAGGTTGGAGATCACTTTGAGCGCGGGAGGGTTTGGCAAGATCGAGGAGTAGCTGTACCTTCAACAGGTGCAAAGTGTCTCCGTTGAAAGGGCCACTCTCCGACTGCCTCTATACCTCCAAGCTTCTCGCTCTACGCCTCTTCCTTCCGCTTCTTAAACTGCGAGCTCTTTGATAGAAAGCCTAAAGCGCCCGCGTTTCCGACGCGCCGCGCCGGGGGTGGGCGAGAGACGAGACGAGACGTACATACAATTACGACGGCTAATAAGCCGATGCTCCGTTTTGAGAAAATAACGATGCCCGCTAATGAGACATACCCGTCGCACTTTGCGTCCCGCTTCCAACCGCGTATCCCTTCATCGCGGAATATTTCGAGTTTTCATTAATGCGAACAATTTTCCATTGCAACAAGAGCACAATGTAGGTATATACCGGTGATGAAATACAACGTAATAGAAGTTGTCGTAATGATATTACTTATCTCGCGCGCGTTCGACGTCGTGCGCGCGTTTCGCATCGATCGCGGTGTTATGCAACGTCGTTATTACAACATTCACGATTTAAGGAATATTTACTGTTTTCCAGAGCTAGTTGAATTTATATGAATATTAACAAGTATCCATATAGATAAATAAAATTTTAGAAGCATTTAAAATATTTTAAAGAATGATTAAACATTTAAAACTTGAAATAATACATTTTATATTTAAATAACACTTGAGACAGCTTCGTGATTCTCTACGGAATTTTAATAACGTCCATCGATCGTAAAATGTATTTCCTTTTTCTTATAAAATCGCGTAATTGAAATACGACCAACGAAACCGCAGCGATGAAGATTATTTTCCCCGCTTGTAAAGTCGAAATACTTATAATACTGGCATCACATAGTTATATCTTACGTATATCAGAATAATATATTTCAAAAATGTGTTGAATATTAAGAAGACACGCACACACACATAAAAAATTAGAAAAGGATTTTTATTTTACAATTAGAATTATTATAATTGTAAATTGTATAATAAATACACGTTTGCGGATATTCGATGTTTTTAGCGTGTTAGAGATATTTTCGATATGATGGCTATTAAACGACCGTTAAAATTTCCAGTGTTACATAACATATGTATCGCAGTTAACGCAATAATATTTCATAAAAAGGCATGTTTTATCGTAGTGGCAATTTCGACTGACGCTTGCAGTGCAAAATGATACGCACAATGTTAGTACATAAAATTTAATACGTCATTTCAGGTTCACGCGGTCTAAAAAAAATTAAACATTTGGAACCAGAAACACAACCGCTGCGTTACCAGTGCAATGAAAAAAAAAAGAGAAATCAACATGCAGAGTGTCAGAAAAACGATTGCAATCACTGAAAATTTACAAATATAAAATTCTTGATACGCAAGTTCTTGAATTAAAATGAATGATTGAAATTTACAAAAACTTGAATTTTTCCAAGATATTTGTTATCTTACAGTAGTCTGAAATTCTTATTATTCAGAAAATACAGAAAAAACATACAAAGTACAAAGAAGGTATAAATTATGACAAAAATAGTGTATAGTACAACTTTCGTATGAAACAACGTTGTTCCATTCAGACGAAGAAAAATAGAGGCAGTAGTCGATTCTGCACATTATCAAAGAAAGGTCTACATGTTACGTGAACGTTAGCAAAGGAGAAACTCAGTGTATTTGTCTGAGAGCCTGGGGCATTCGAGAAGTGTACGTAATTTTTTGTATCTCCAGCGAAAAAATACGTATGATTATGTATGTTAATGCATTTTATATCTGCAGTTGGAATCTCATTTTATATTACACGCATTCCTATTCCGCTGATGATTCCATTGACGACCATTAATCATTTTATAGAATATTTATTAGTTTACTTTTTCGATTTTCTTTTCTAATTAGTAGTAATATCCAGCGTATAAATCATATAATAATTGAATGTATTCAGTAATTAATTATACGAAAATTACATCCAATTTTGACAAAAATTACATCCCAGTTAGAGATCTGAAATTAAACTCTGAGTTCAGTCATTTATTAAATTTGTGTAAATTATAATTTAATTAGTCCAAATCGGCAAAGTAATATTCATAATAATTAAATTGTTCGTAATTGTCAGGCAATATAACGAATGTACATTACGAATACGAAACTTTTCTCTCAATCACTTGTGAAAGAACGCCGTAAAGTTTAATATCGCCCGCCTTCATTCTCACATTGCTTATAAAAAGCAGAATTGTAGTCAACGACGAGGGTTCGAAGTTCAATGTTCGCTACAGTATTCCCATCTACTTAATGTTTTGTTTTTCTCGTGCGACCGGCTACTACCGTTGAATCCCCCTCCGACAGTAATGAATAGTACATCCGTTATATATTTTATGAACGGCACGAGAACTTTTCTCATCATCCTTGAAACTAGGAATTACATATCGATATCTTCCGTTATTGACGACGTTGGCGCGGAATAGCATACTATCGATAGAAGATCCCCTAGCTGCAAACTTTTCATCAGTTTCCCCTCTGCGCTCCTTCCTCATTCCTTCTTTTTCTACCGGTATTTCATAGAAAACAAAGTAGTTTGCTTTAACGTAAACAAGAATCATAATGAACACAATTTATAATGATCCAATAATAACAAATAAATATTTTTTTTATACTATAGTAGCCACATAGACAAATGTTTGTACGAGGTATTGCGCAATGTGCAATATTAGCAATAATGAATTAAGCATTTCTCTTAGGAGATTATACAAACACGTTAATATATTTAATGTTCTTGTTAAAATGGCAATTAATTAATTATAAATTACTTTGTAGTTACTCTAAATTAGTTCACGTATAACATTGTGATATCAACATCGAGATTAAAGAGACAGCGACAGAACGATATTTTAATTGCCAGATGCAAAACGTTAAACTATCGCGTGTATTTTCCAAATACATTTTCCACGGAAAATAAATCCATACTGTTTATGGTTCTTTTTACATGTGAATTTATTCAACGTTTATTTATAATATCTGATATTACCATCGCTTAAATAATCGTACACGAAATGTCATGCATGAAAATATATATCCTTTTCTACCGCTCTCTTAAATTTATTTTATTAATTAAAATTAATTGTTTGATTTGTCCGATCATCTGATCGTTTTGTAAGAATATATTAATAACGCAATAACTAATGTTAAACCTAATGTTAAAATTTTTATATTTAACTAATGGTCATTTAAACCATTAAATAAACAGAACGCTCGCAACGTAGAGAAAATAATTTTAATAAAATTTATAAATGTTGAAAGAATTATTTAAAAAAAAAATGGCAAAAATTTGCATTTATATTTAGTTTACGTACGCATTTAATGCATATGTAATATAGCTCTATTTTCAGATAATCTCAAGTTCTCTGACAGTAAGTAATGTGTCAAATAGATTAGAAAATCTAAGCCTCGAGCACTACGGTGCGGAAGCGCTGAGCCCAGAACGTATTTTACCGGGTTATCGTTAGCGGCGAAACAGCGGCGCGATAGTGAGATGCGCATTGTTAAAGAGCGACCGCGGTAAATTCATTACGACCCCAACTACTTGCGGTCTACCGCTTTTTGCTACAAAGTCTAGCTTAATGTTCTGCTTTGACATTTCGTTATGTAAAATTTACTAAAATTTTCTAAGAACGTGTGCACGAGGTGGCACGTTATGCCACCGTAATAATAGAGTTATTTTAATGTCTTGTAGCTAGCCAATGTTAGTCCGCTGCACAAAAAAAAGAAAACGTTAAAACATGTATGTACATACATGTGAACAGTATAAGACATTTATTCTTTATCTCCAAGTCTCAGAATGACATAAACTGGTCTCGTTTCAAGATATTGATTCATTTCAGCTGTACAAATTTTATATTTGATGTAACGTATTACTGGCATCATAAATTCAATCGATATCCTATTATACGCGTTTAAATATAGTATATTAAAAAAAAAATCTGGTTTTCTATTAAAATGCATTTGAATAGTTCAATCGAAGAATTTGATGTCAGCTATTAGGATATTTTTAGTCTAGTAGAATTTCTTATTGACCGAATTCAAGCTGACATCGTTAACTGATAAGAGTCATCTCGAGCGGGTAGAATTAGATCTGAATTTAAATACATTAAATCTCGGAATTTGATTAAAATTCTCTCTTGTCTAAATATATAATAATAAAATCTCCGATGTACGTGCTCGCGAGAGAAGCGACATATTAATAGAAATTTCAACAAAAAGCAGATGTACGTACTGAATAGTCTGAACCGAATATGTATTAGCTTAAAGTATCTAATAATTTTATGAGCGACATGAGAGAGCACATCTACCGTATATACATTGAATCCGGTATATACGTTCTCTACTAACCTTAAGAACTCCCATTGCATCGCGCACACGCTTTCCTTACGTCAGACAGATAAAGTATACGACGGAGCTCCTTTTAGGAGCATTAGTAATAGCCGTCGACATCTTGGTTATCTCCACGCGAGACGTTAAAACCTTACGCCCGAAATTATGATCCACGAAGCGTGAATAATTCCGTCTGGCCACCATTCATTCCGCGGTCGGTGTAAATTATTGCAAGGAGCGCATTAATTTCCTTTGCGAATAATTAACAACGCACCGGACAACGAAACCTTCGCGCACCTCCTACGCTTTTGCAATGGTCAGTCCTTCCGTCGGTACCCTCATACTCCGGACATCCCCCCTAGACTGCCCCTCCCCGCCGCTCCCCTTCGCCTCAACCTCTTGGTCGACAACTGAAATATTAATCATGACTTACACATGGTGTTCCGGGACTAGGGGCATTCTCCATCTGCATTATTAAGTGACCCCGCGCACGAGTTACGCTAGGTAGGCTCAGCCCTTATTTCGCAAAACGAATATGGATGTGCGGTTTGCGTTGTTATTATTCCGATGTGAAGGTCGGTTGCAATATTTTGCCGATGCTCACCGACCAAATCGTGTAATCGCGCACGTTGCTTCCCTTCGTGAACAAACAGTTTCTGCTGTGCGTGAGATGCGCAGGCATGGCCCACAGGTAACGTTTTAAATGAAATTAATTTGCATGTACGAAGTAAAATCGGTGCTTAAATAATACGGAGGTCGTAATAGATTAAAAAAAAAAAACCGTAATAAAGGATGTTAATCGCGTTTGCAGTAGAACGTCTCTAATATGCGCGATTAGTTTTTAATCTTCGTATAATTTATTAATTAATTCTTCTACCGGTTATATTTCTCGGTTTCTCTATGAATCTGCAAATAGATTCGGAACAAAAGTAATAAATAGCGACGTTTCAGCTCAATCCCGTCGTCTCTTTTACGTGAAAATAAAATTGTTATTCTTGTATTCCCAAAGGTTCACGCGGAAAAATGAAAGTTCATTAAAACCAGCATGGTTTATCGGCTTTTCGCTCGGATTTCTCGGGCCTCTGGAGTGTTCTCGTTCTAGAAAGCGATTTATATCTCTTTTTCCTTTTTTTTTCCCAGTGCAACGATACCAGCGAGATAGTAGCGCAGACATACTCGAGTATTTCGATATCACGTAACGTTTGTTCGATACTCGCGAGTTACTACGCTCCGAATCCATTTGGATGGCGGTAATGCACGTTAAACGTCGTAAAATTATCTCGATATAATTGTCCGCTTTAAATAACGATAATTGCGCCCGGTAGTTGTGCGCCCGACGCAATGCGTTTCCTTTCAGGAATTAATTCAGTATTCAGAAGGACTGCTCCGACATCAAAGCGAGCAATAATAGGAGTGCTGCTTCTGCTGCGAGGTATGCGACGGCAGAAGTGGGCACGGTGGCTATAAGTGACAAACCGGCTCACGAATAATAGGGGACGACGATGCGATGGGCGATATCGGTAGATTTGCATCTGGAAACAATTTGCCCGCACGTAGGACGCGCGTATCGTTATAATTGAATATCGCGATTAATGCGTAACAACGGTTTAGATAATTGTCATGTTGATATTGATTCGTTACTATCGCGTAGTGCGCCCGCGTTACGAGCATCGATATCGAAAGTAAAGCTTAATGAGATTGTAAAGATTGCGAGATACAAGCGAGCGTTCTTCTCTCAGGAAGGAAGAATGTTCTTTCGTCTCTACACTTTGATCTGATGTAAAATAACGGTTAGGAATTAAATAAAATTGCATAACGTAGTTAGCGTAATTGCGTTACACGAAGATACATTCCAAAATATCGCAAATGTGCTATAAACGGTCCACAACAGCTTTCCTAGCATTAAATCCGACCACGCGATGCAACTAAGTTACACCTGCGCGTCGCCTTTCTCTGTCTCTCTCTCTCTCTCTCTCTCGTGCTCCCTGCTATCTTCCACGGATTCGATCCAGACGACAGAGGATGGCAAACTGCTAATAGGAGGGGAGTTTTAAATGCGCGTAACGTAATAACGCGTGCATTAGGCGACTACTATGGCGTCGGTGGCGTCTGCGGCGGCGACAACGATAGTAGACCCATTCTCCGTAAGGGGTAGTTTGCCTGACAACTCGATTATACGATACTGCAGGGCTGAGTGGCAAGTGGTGATATATGGTGCGCATATATACGCTGGGCTTGCCTCTGAAGTCACTTAAAATAATGAGAAACCCGGTATCGGGTACCACGCTTGTTTCCCCGCTCTTTTTTCCTTTTTCTTTTCTTCATCGGCGGCATTTACCCGCCGAGTATCGGGTAAATGCGACAAACAGAGTGGCAAACTGCTCTCTCTCTCTCTCTCTCTCTCTTTCTCTCTGCTCGGCAAAACTTTGGAACCCGACCAGTTTTGACGCGCGCGCGAAGGTCTAATCGACGACCGCGTTTAGATAATCAACAACGGAAAGGGCCGAGCGTTTTCGCATCGACAGCATACGTACAGCCGATGTTCGATTTGCGCCCGTCGACGCGCTATTGGTCAGACAGTTACGGAATATACAATTTTACATTCGCGAGGCGTATAAGCAATTTTGGATATTGAGTGGTCATATTGCATTTCTCGCTCTCGTAGCTTTGCGAACGCGCGTGGCACCGGTCGATTTTCGGATAGACATCCAGATATTTGCATTGAATCCCGAAACGTAATAACGCGTTTCATTAAATCACATATATAGATCGTTAGCCATTATTAATCGCCTGCAGCGCTGTTTGACACTCCATCTCGGTTTCTCTTGTAATCAAATACGCGATACTGTTAGATATTCATTATTACACTGTCAAACTGTGTCAGTAGCTAAATTGTTAGTTACTTTAGCGTTCGCTCTGTAAATGTCAAATTTCATATGCAGCCAATGCAATATCAGGATGATAATTATTATCTTCTCAGAAAGTATACGTATTTCCTTTTTAATTGCTATTGCCCTTTAAAAAAACCATCGGGCAATTATGTGCATGCAACAGTAATTTACAGCGATCAATAAAAACAATTTGCAGAAATAACTGCAAATACGTACAATATATGCGCTCATATCGCGATTCTATTGTATTTGAATAAAAAGCTTGATTATGCATATAATAATAAGTACAGGGAAACATCATTTTCAGTAGATCAAGGAGTATGATTCCCTCATTAGGATAACTTTTCCTCCGGCGTGTTTATTTTGCCGATGAGAAGTCGCATCTGCGTAAAACGAGAGTGATATTTACGTTGGGGTCGCCCGTAGTCAGTACGTAATCCTGAAACGAGCTCTATGATCAAGCACTGTAGCATAGGAGAAAAAGGAGTTGGTAAGAGGAGATATCGTATCCAGTTCGTAATTTGTGTGTAATGAGTGTAATTTGGCTCTTCCGTCAAGAGCAATGACCAAACCTTATAACGTTACTATCATAATTATGAATATATTTTATATAATTGTAATTTCATACACTGTACAATATTTACACGATTTTAATGCTTCAAGACTGACATACATTTACTATATATATATAAGTACTTGATAAAATAAATTTATCAAAAAATTAAAATTCCTAAAAAATTCACCATAATTTATATATCATAATTCTTGGTAGGTTTTATCGAATTATATTATTCGAATACTAAAATTTCTCTATTTATCTCTTGAATGCGTGCTAGTATGATTAAACGTCGACTCACACTACTTCGTCTTCCATCGCAGAGCGGTATCTACCTGTTAATCGATCGATAAGCGACATTAGTGCTACTGAATATTGATACTGAGCAAATATTTTAAACAGACATTGCTTTTGCGCTAATAATCGAGGTATCAGCGCGTTATAATTACATGCCCCGCATGACGGCGGTATTAAGGATGGGACAACAGGTACCATTATTGCGTGATAGGAGATTAGGAAGTAGGGGAAGGATTTGTACGAAAATTTATTGGTAATGTATACACGTACATATGTACTGGCACAGCGCTCTGAACTATGTTGCGGCGGCGCCTGGTGTGGGATATAGAGCGAGAACATTCAGTCAAGCACACAAGCCTGTATCCTGGTACTTATGGTCATGTAGGCCTACCTTACGTACCTCTTCAATCTTGATACTATATTATGCGAATATTATTAAATCCCTGGTTACGTAACATTTGATAGTAGTAAATCATATACTCGGAAAAATATAATATTTAAATTAATCACAAGCCTAATATTTGAAAGCATAATTCATCTAATACCATAAATGGAGATTGAAAATAATATATAAAACGATTTTAACATACATAATGACTTTCAATTCTGATGCTAATATAAATACATACAATACATGTATACTTAAAAACTGAAAGTTGAGCTTGTGCAATTTTTCGAATAATTTCTCTAATAAAAATTAAAATTCACTCTTACAGAATGAAAATTTATTCCTACAGAGAGAAAATTGAACTCGTGAAATTTTCGAGTAATTTGCCACTCTGTGAAATTTAAAGAGTCTATAAAGTTATTATAGCGGCTTCTGTTTTCTAATTTTAATTAAATTAAATAACAATTTCTTAATCTTATAACGATTTTATGAAGGTAACATATAATCTAAATCTTAAAAATAAAATGTTGAGTATTAACAATTCTGATTTAGACACGAAAAAAAAAGATTGCAGCAAAAATTTGTATGTAGTAATTAAATTTTATTATAGTTGTAATATATGAATAAGTAAAACAGTTTAACAGCCTAACTAAATTTAATTAATTGTTGGAATTATAAGAGCTACAAATT
The DNA here is from genome assembly GCF_016802725.1 of Solenopsis invicta. NCBI lineage: Eukaryota > Metazoa > Arthropoda > Insecta > Hymenoptera > Formicidae > Solenopsis > Solenopsis invicta. Next base: position 1,258,989 of record NC_052665.1, read on the forward strand.
TAGCTATGTCAGATACTACTAACGAATGGGTGGGGCAGTACACGTATATCGCAACCATTAACTATAATTTCACTGTAGGAGACTCAAGTTTTAATGTTTCTGATTATTCTGATATTACGGCTCCAAATATCAAGTTTTTGAATTAATTTTTAAATTGAAATAATCAAAATTATTGTCCAAATTAATTTTATTCGACAATTATCTTGGAGTTTTAAGGTTTCGATTTCGGGATTTCTTTCATAAAATGGAATTCTTTTGCTTCAGAACATACTCTTGTTCAAAACAAGAGTAAAAAAATATTGTAATGTGCTGCACTTTTTATTCTATTCTCTGCGTTTCTTACGCGAAATATTCCATCTGTTAGAGGCGCTGCTGCCATTTTTTCGCTGTTGAGCAATTTGTTGCGATTTATGTACGTTAGCTAGAATAGTATTTAAATTTGTAATCCGATCATAAGTACACTTTGCTAAGGAACCAATGTAATAACAAGTTCCTTTATTAAAGTAGTAAAATACAGTTTTAACAAATCATTAGCTGCATCGATGAAAATTTTTCTTTCCGTGTATCAGATATACTCAGTGATGTAAAGTAATTTTGTTCATGCAAATTTACTTTGTCCACAAAAACGTTAGCGACCCTTCTCAAGCGTCGGCAGTAGGTTCATCGAGACAAGATTTATTAGAATTTATCAGAATATTCCCGCGCGCTACGTTACGCAATTGGCGCGACAGGATTTCGATCCGCTGCATTTTAATGAACCATTTGTCGGCAATAGAGTGATTTAAATGGATTGACTGTCTGTAACGTAATTATTCAAGCGATCGCTCGAAGAGCGAATCCTCCTGCCCCCTCGTAATTTGACGTTCAAAATGATTCCCAGACATGTGAATTCCGATCATGCGATCCGACATCTTTAAATTATTCATTCCTTCTGATAGCTACGACGCCCGCTAGTGTGTAAGTTTCTGACGTGATGGAATAAGTGGAAACGGTAGACCGTTGCTTTCTTTCTCGACGAAACTTTCGCATTACCTTCTAATGACTGTTGCTTTAACCCATTTTCCGGGCCTGCTACGAGAACTCCAGACATCTAATCCCGTACGTTAGCGTCTTAGAGTTTCCAACTCTCACATATATGCCGTTAGACTCGAATAAGGATTCCATTATATAATCTTTGTTCGTACCTAAAATTCCTAATAACGTTCGCGCAAAGATAACAACTCTCGGAGGAAATTAGCAGTGCTATCAAATCAATTCCGTTTCAATTTGTTTTTCACTCAAAATATACGAGGAAATATTTTAAGAACTCAAATGCTGAAAACCTGTTGATCTAATTTTAAATGTGTAATGCAAAAGTAATATTACTCTTCGTCCGTTGGGCGCAAAAGGCTGTGAGTTTACTAAGACTTTATTATTCTCGAGCCATAATGACTTGGTTATTTTCGTGAATTCCAAACTAATCCCTCTATACGATATCTCGCGTGTACTATGCGATTACTTCGCGAAGCTAGAACTTCCATCTGATCATTAAAAATTTATCCCTGGCTTAACCTCATCTTCTGAAATCCTTGAGAATACATCGGATAGCTAAGAGTCCGTGGTATGTAGTAACTTGAAAATGGTCGGAGGCCAGATGGAGAGCGCGGTTAGAAGATCTCAAGCCTTTAGCTAGGAAAGCAGTCGGCTTTTAGTTCCCGTTACCGCCCCGGTATTAATACTAAGAACACGCGCTGCGCTGTGATATCTTTGAGTTTGTTTTATTCATTTTGGTCGTGACACTTCTCCGACCAGCTGCTATCCGCAGAGCGTAACGATGTGGTTATGGTGATTTGTAAATATTTGACACAAATATAAATCGATGATGTGTGTGATTCCACATGATTGCAACCTCGAGATTTACGCTGCGTCGGCTCATAAACGACAGTAACGCACGCGTCGCTTTTGATCGATTACGCGATGTATCGATTTTAGAATTTATCAGGATGAAAGAGAGGAGGCGGAGGAGGAGGAGGAGGAGAAAAGGTGATTCGAAATATGAAACAATAGACACGTATGAATCAATGTATCAATATCCATATATTGAATAACGTATAAACGTATATTTGATTAACGCGAATGAAACGGCCCGATAAACAGATAGGCGTGCACTCGCGTAATAATCCCGTAGACTGCCATTGTATTTATTTCGCCGTACCAAATTACCAATTTATATAATCTCTTGGGGATAATACACGTAGCGCACCGTTATACGGTGTCACCGTATACGCGAGATTTCTGCACACATTGCCATTTCGGGGGAGGACAACATTTTCCGGAAGGTAGTAAAGCGTGATATGAACCGTTGCTGGTGTAATGAGCTGGCAATATAATGTCTAGGCCGGCTTGGTCCAGGCTAGCCTGGAGACAGGACCCCCACGGCCGGACATCAATATATTGATGACTGCGCGGACGGAGATTAAGAGCTGCCATTCATATCGACACGCTTGGGCCCTCTTGTAACGTGACACATCGGATACCATTAATAAAGAGACGGTACTTTTCTCCGCGTCTGACGAAGAGCTATAATAGGTATTTTGATCCGAGCTAAGAAGGCATGGGAAAGAGGAGATCTCTTTCCATTATATCGTAGAGATGATAATGACGTGACCATATATATCCCTGTTAGGAAGTATCCAAGGAGGATGGAACGTGAGTGTGATTTGGAAAATATGTACCTGAACTATTAATTTATTAATTTAAAAAAAAGAGCCTGTTGGTCGTAGCTGTATCATGATGCTATTTTTTGTGTGATTTTATTTTAAGTTCACTAAATTGCGTGCCTAAATTTTTCGGTTTTGAAACAGTTCCAAGTTGAACGGGAATAGTAACATCACAATATTAAATCAACAATCAATTTAATAATGATGATTTTAAAATTTCATTTAAAAATGTATATAAAATCACAAAAAATATCAGCACTAAGCTGTAACTGATAAGATTCTTTTTTAATTAGTTGCATTTTCATCACGTGCAGCGTGACTTTAATCGCACAACTATCAGGCTTTTTCTACGTTGGCTCATTATCGATGAGAGAGACTGTCAAAGAAACGATTAAAATCTCAATATCTCTCGTGCAGTTCGCCGAGTTATGTAAACACGAATAAAACCCTTGACTGTCCTTCCACCGTTAATTGTGCCAATTATTGTCAGCAAAATAAATTAATAATCGAGATTTTCATCGCGAGTCACCACGCGACCATTCTTTTCAAGACGGAAAACGTTGGAGATTGTATCGTCGCTAAAAACTGCATAATATCGATTCACAATAAAGTGCGTATCAAATAGGCGGACGAGAGGACGGTATGCGGAAACGGAATGGGACAGACAAGCAGGAGAAGGCTGCGGGCTAGTAAAGGCGAGTCATTACGTTGTCGGTACATGGCCTCTTTCGATACATTTCGAGTGCGGTTACGTGACACTGCGCTGTACCCACCGAGTCGAGTGGTAGATGGGCTCGAGGGAAGGGGTCGGGGCGCAGATACGGGGCAGAGGAAATGGGAGAATAGGGATGAAAATGGGGTAGGACGACGACGTGGGATCGGTGAGGAGAGGCAGCGCGGTAATCGGCAGCAAGTGAATTGGAACAAATGCAGACAGACGTGAGGTGGACTGCTGGACTCTCCCTCTCTATCTCTCCCTCTCGCTTTATACCGCAACCAAGAAATATAGTATAAACCGGACTATCGCTATTAATTGAGTTCGTCCCTATCGTCGATGCGCGCAACGTCCCCTACTTTGCTCGACCTCAAGACGAATCGATGAAACGTGGGAATGGTGAAGCGGCGAGGGAGATGATGAAGTAGATATTAGGGGAACAGATAACGGAATACCATATGAGACAACTTATCCCGACTTATTGCATTATTCTTTCCGACCCAGTTTGTTGTGCCGTCATTAGAGCTGGAATGTGTTTTTTATTTATTTTTTTTTTTTGCACACGCGAGGTACATTCATACTGACACAATCAAACGTACGGGACAGAGCTTCGAGACGTAACGCGCGTTGCTACGTATACGTAATGCACTGTGAAAATTATTATTCGCGAGGCTTCATTTACTTTTCAAAGTGTTCACACTTATTATTATATTAGGTATTATATTAGAAGGAGGTTGTCGCGCTGCGCCGCGCGGCAATCTTGATTTTGGTCTTCGAACGTAATATCCGGCAGTGCTTGTAGACGACGCGAGGAAGTAAAACTAATTTCGTAAATCCTTTAATCTACGCGTTTGGTGGAAAGCCGAGGCGAGATTAAGGGAAGCGGACTGAATGGGCGAGCTCCTGGGTGTTTGATGGAATATGATGAACGAGGCACGTAAAACTTGGTTATTGGTATACCAGATCAAATAGAAGAAAAAGAGAAGCAACTTTAGTCTGACGCGCCGCAATTAAAGCAGTTGCGAAAGTCACGACACGCAATCCGACTTAATAACGGGATAGTTGATAACGTTCCGTGTCATTTACACGTTGCATTCATTCACGCGTAAAATCTGGCATTAAGCTCTCGCGATCTTTTATTAAGTCTAGATTTTTCTTGCGTTGATGCTTTAATTCGAAAATGAGAACAGTTTGATGAACAACAATTCAATTATAAAAGTGCTTTTTAGAAAATAAATTATATCAGTTTATTATGCTTTTAGCGGAACAACAAATATTTATCGAAATATTGGGATTGCCATTATACAACGAGATTATTATTATTTTATTAAAGTCAAGTTGGATTAAAATCAAATTAGTTTACAAAAGTATTATTTTTCTTTATTATTTGACCATATGTTTATGTTAAAACAATATTTTTAATTATTATTATCAAATAGAAATCTATAATCCTGTTATTAAATTAATAATGTTTATATATATATAAATGTTTGTATATAAATATTGCTAAGCGCTAAACGAAGATATTCTACTACAGTAGAACAAGTTAGAGCGTGTCAATGCACTAAAATTGCGTTTCTGTCGATCGAAAAATCATTATATCGAACAAATATTATAATATTATATTGTTACTGGATTCGTTCATGAAAATAGGATCAACTGTAAATCAAAAGTAGATATCTCGATGAAAAAATCAACAACGAAACAGTGATTGTTGGCAGAATCACGTTTTTTCGGTATAGATTCGGACGATTGCAAATATACACGAGTATCGTTCCGTTGAATATAACAAACATGGGGTTGTATCGCAGATTTACGACATGTATCGAATATAAATATGCAACGATATGCAACGCGTATCAATTTTCTTGTTCATTTTCTTGTCTTGTTTGTTAGTTTATTTGTTAGTACACGCTACTTTATGTTAATTGTAATACAAATTTGAAATTAACGGAGAACCAGAGAAAAAATACTTTCAAACGATAATAACGGTGTTATTAAGTGACTGAAATAAAATATTTCAATTTATCTTTTTTTCAAATGCGATCGAGATTTACTGAGTTTTTTATATATTAAAAAAATAAAATAAAATAAAATAAATCAAAGTTTACGATAGAGAATAAAGCTGTCACTTACTGCCGTATTGTTGCGCCAAAATGGATGCAAAGACTTGGCCGGGACTACGAGCGCCTCTTGTAACGGATGAACTCGACACGGGCCCCACTGCGTGACGTGCGTTATCTTCATCATCGCTACTGGATTGGCCACCGGTTCCGTAACCGCGCCGTTCTCTCCATTCCAGGGACCGCTGACGGCGCAGCCCACGGCCCCCATTTGCATGGCCGCGGCCCAACGTGCCCTCGCTGTCCATCACTGCAGCATCTGCAACAAACGTTTGACAAGTTATATAATAACACATCGCAGCACAAAGTAAGAGTCCTACCAAAAAAAAATATTAAAAAGTTGAATGTTCCCCTATAGATTTTATTATGCGTGTAGGAGATATATTCCTGTTACGATGCGAGATGAAAAGATATTGAAGTCAATTTCACGTTCGAAGCAATTATAGGAGTGCTAAATCCTGCTTTTAACACGTGTATCTGCGCGTGAGAGAAAATCTCAAGATTTGTACGAGAATGTCGAATGACGAGCCAAACATAACACGAAAATTGTTGCGTGGAATAACAATGATGCCATTACGGAGCGCCGATAATACGTCAACGTTGAACAACAGCGACTCATTAGGCATTCACGGCTGTTGCTCGAAATCATTGAGGGCCGAACGAAATCGAATTGCATACTCGACATTTGCTAATATTCAACGCGAGTAATTCTGACTTGAATGCGCTGACAGGCTTGTTTATGTCTGGGCTGTAGGATGTAATTATGCGTTATCAGTTATGCATTAATACGTAAAGAAGATGACGTTCTTCTCTGGTTTCAATAGTATAATAGATGTTGCCAATAACGGAGCGTTAAAAAGCAATTTTCGCTTATCTATTAGACAAATGCACAAAACGATAATGTTACATATGCAATCTATTCTACATTTCTCGATTGATTAATTAACAACTGTTCGAAATAAGCGATTTTATTACATTTCTTAAATTCGATTTCTGATTCCGATGATACGATTGATGAAGCCTTGTCGTTATTGTTAAAGAGTATTTTATATTCGGTTATTGTAGTCGAAGCGATTCTAGATTTTCGCGTAGAATTTTCTTGTTGACCCTCCTTCAAACAGAGACCTCTGTAGATCGATAAGATCTTGAATGTGTATGGTGGCAGATAATTGAGTGGTGGATGCTTCTCGAAATTCCCATAGAGACGTCCTCGCTCGCCGTTGCTCTCCCTTGATTGCAGGGACCGCTGATTGATGCTCCGAGGGAGAACCGAACAGTGATGTCTTAAGATCACTCACTGTTCCTTGGACTATGAAATTTCAGTTTAGGTCTGGTATCACAAATGGGATGGCCGTGTTACGTTTTCAGTCACGTATTCGAAGAACGGAATTAATGCTAATCCATTGTCATTGTCGGCACGCGAAGATATCTCTCATCGATCATATTTGCACGATTAATGATACGTAATAATTGTGGACTTTCAAACGTGATATAAATGTGAATATGGCAAAAACAATCTCATGAAGCACACACGATCCCATTTCAATGAAAGAAAATAAATACGGCCGTTTACCGATGGCTGTATCCGATAGAATTGGTCAGGGAATTTGCTCGACAAATATTATATGAAAATTGAATGAGATGGAAGTAAATTAAATTCTGTATACGTGGCAAACACACACACACACACACACATACACACACACACACACGTGCGCTGCGCCAGATTGATTTTATAAAAGTACAATAATGGTTGTAATGTATACGTCATAAATTTATAATTCGTATTTAATAAACAACGCTTTTGTGCACACATTTTTAAAAATGATTCGACGATGATCGTAATATTGAAATGCTGCAAATAGAGGGAATCGCGTTGCAGAATGACGAGCTTTATCCAACTATAATTTCAAATCGGAGGGCGAGAGAGCGGGAGAGAGGTAAACGAGAGACGGTTCATAACCACGAGCATATCGGCGTGAATTCCCAGAAATTTGCAACCGTGAAATTTATGGGGAGACATCCTGCGGTGTCGGGCGTCGCGTTAATAAATCTCAATGCGTCGCAAAGCCGGGCGAGGGATAAACCGTACTTGGGAAACGCCGCGCGCCCCTTATGCATCGCCGTGCACCTCTCACAGCCACTTTTCTCACTTGCCTCAATAGTAGCTAACAGGTCGCATCCTCTACACACGAGGGCACTCTACGATGTTTTGTTTCGTCGGCCCTTCGCATCCTCCTTCGTTCGCGTAAGTGCGTCGAGAATGTGGGCGACTTGTCAAACCATAAGTGAATCGGAAACCTTCCGCGGTGCGAGCTGAGTTAACGAAGAACCCGCAAGCACAGTCGAGTGCCTCTTTTCGAGCAAAGCGAGAGGAACGTTAAGCACGATCTCTCCCGTCAGTCTTTGTGATTTCACGTTATTGACCGATATTTCTCATAACCTCGATATTCTTAACTAAGCAACTCACTAAAGCAATTTGAATGACGCGTGAAGTGATACTTAATATCGATCGGATCAATTGCGTTATGTATTTGACGTTTGTATCCTGTGTGATTCTCTTCTGATTTACAATAGTTCGGTGAAACAAATTTTATTTTATTAACGAACGACGAAAAAAGAAGAGCAAACGAGAATGCCAAAACAAATTTAATAATAATAATCTATAATTTTTAAATATAATAATAACTGTGTCCATAATTTTAAAAATATAATAGTAACTATATATATCCCGTTTATTTATTTTCTTCGTTAATCGAAGAAGTATAAATTTATCAAGGTCTGAAAATGTTGGGCTTGCGGGATTATATATTTTATGTGTATATTTTGTTAATTGCTCGTTATCGTATAAATATTTAATTATCATGATGCGTCTTTAGAACATTTTACGAACTGTGTAAAAATTTGCGCATTATTTATTCTCGATCGGCTATTGTTTTATCACTCGATCGGTGGTCTTGGATAAGCCCGTGTTTCGAAATTAGTTTCGCGAATAAAACGATCGAGGAATAATTTTCAATTTACGTGCGTGATTACAGCAACGTTCAAGGCGCAATTTTTCATGCCATCGTAACAGAGGAAAAATTCCATGGTGGAAAAAATAGATACTATAGCATTGTATACCTCCTCCAGTATTACACTCTGTACTGCCTATTTCACGGTTGCGAACAGCATTCGTCGTTTTAATAGAAAATTTTTACAAGGGGTCGTAAACATAAAGTAGACCATCCAGCCGCGGGGAACTCTTATTGCTATAACTTATAACACGTGGCTGATAATATAATGGGCTTGTACGATATAAAGTGCTTCGCGAAGAGGGCTGTCAGGGACTTGCTGACTGCGAGTATGATTCTACCATTATCACATACTGCTCTCTTCATCGTAAAAATTTAACATTAAAGCTTTGGAAGAAAGAACAGAGAGCAAGAAATATTTTTTAAGAAGAGATATTTATCTAATGACTAATTTCAATCTTTTGATGATTAAAGGAAAGATTTTGCTTCTTTGTAAAAACAATTAGCAAAAATAAAATCGTCTTATATATTATAAAATAAAATATATTCTAATTAAATTTGGCAAAGTTTTGTATCGCAGAGGTAATAGGTAAAGCTCGGTAGCAAGGATTAAATGTCATATAAAGTTCTTCTCTTATCACGTATTGCGAGTTATCATGGTTAATAAGATTGTTGCGGAGATGTTCGAGCTGGTTCTAGTAAGGCAAAGTTGGTGCCAAAAATCATAATCTTACGAGGGGTCGCAGTGCAATCTCGAGAAAATTCGTTGGCTGCGCATCCGACGTCGGATGTCGGGTCGAGTATTAGAACAGAAGTTCTTAGCATTGAGGCACGTCACACGTGTTTATTATTGCCGAAATTGTTTTCACTTGTGTAATAATAAGTCAACATGAACGCGAAAGTTTTTCACCATTTCTCAACGACAATACCAAATTGCTCTTGCGAGAATAACGAAAGTGTGCAACGCTTTGGTTCCACGCGCACCGTTTATCGTATTAAATAAACGAAAATTTTGTTCACAGGGGAAACGCGCGAAACGTATGTCAGATTTCACGGTACTCGCGGCGCGCCGCGATATTCGCTACTCTGTAAATATAAATCAGTCTGCGCGTGTCGTAACCTCTTAGAAAGGGGTTAAAAATCCTCGAGCCACATGTATATGTATAACCCGCGCGAAAAGTCGTCTCGTAATACCTACACTTGAGAATATAGTGGCACTCCGACTTTCAGACCACGAATTCAGTCTTAGAGAAGGCATACTATAAAAGGCTTTAAGAGTTTCCTCGTGTTCGCGCGAATTGAGTGGGATTTGCATACCACGTCGCGGTGGGAATTTCACGAGAAATGTGGACCGGGTTTTTAAACGGCATCTAATGAAGGTAACATTAGACGACATTGTTCGAGCCATGGTGCCATTCACCTTTCAGGAATGTAAGAAGGGCATCTGAATGCATGAAACATAGACTGGCGGCCTGTGTAGCCAGATATGGTTCGAGAAGGACTTTTGCATATTCATTGGGATCGCGCGAACCCCTTGCTCGTCAAGAAGGCGCGGCCTTAAACATTAGGTACACTCACCCAGCTTCCCGTCATGGACCACCGTCGCTACCGCCTCGATATCATCGCACCGGCTAATTATGCAGCTTTAATCTGAGTAACGTTTCCGAAGTGCCCGTGAGGCACGACTTTAGCGATAGAAATTTGAATACACGTTAATTATAGCATATGTCGCTGTTTATAATTCAGATTACGCACACTGCATGCACAGGCATAAATTTACTTTATGCTTGGCATGTGCATTTCTCGACGCTTTGCCGCACGTAATCCAAGATGCACAGAATTATATACAGTATTTTGAATAGGTAACATTGCCAATGCAACGTAACAAACATTCTTCTATAATGAACGAAGAGATTACTTATTATTAATGTCTCATGAATTAGAGATGAACGAGTCTTTTGGTTATTAATTCCTGTTTAAGGATGTATGTGTTGCATCTCAAAGCATTGCCAAAAGCATAAAAATTTCAAATTGTTTTATTATTATGTTTTAGTATTTATGTTGAGCACAATTTTCTTATTATTTTAAAAGTTATTTAATTTTTGTTTACTCTTGATAAAATTATATAAAACTGCATTTAGTATTTATTTCGTGAGGAAGTAGCATTACGAATTAAATCAAATTTTTAACATATACTAATAAAACTCTAATAAATCGTGCAAAAGTTTATTTCGATTCAGGAACTCGTTTAAAAAAGTTATTTACCAAATTTTTCGATGGTTTTTCTTTGCATGTTGGTTTCGAGAACCAACATTTACAACCAAAATATTTGTAAAGTAGAGAGATATTTGACCGTTAATGAAACAACACAACTTGAAAGCCTTCTATGGTCGCAGGTTCGAACCCTAGCTGAGATGATATTTTTCGCAATAAATTCTTTACAGTTTTTTTCAGGGAGGGGGAAAAGTTAATATTAATTTCAAATTTAATAATACGTGATATTACTTAATCTTGTTCAATGTAGAGCTTTGTTATGACTGAAAAAACAATTCGGCGCGCAGTTCATTGAATTCGAGAAAGGTATACAAAATCACGCAAATAAAAACAAGCACGAAGATCTAGCAGATCTAGCTGCGACCGTAGAAGGCTTTCAAGTTGCGTCAAAGTACTTGTCACTGATTAGAAAAAAGAAATTAAACCTAAGGAACTTGCATTTTGAAAATTTCGATAACTTTTAGCTAGTATTACACTGCCACACAACATCCTCAACGATGAAATGTTATTTCCTCGCGACAAATACCGTAATCTCGGAGAAAATTTGTGGATTACGCGAAAATCCAAGCACTTGGGTAAAATTGATCTAAACGTGGCCGTCAATCACGGTCCCTGGATCGAATAGATAGCGCGATGAAGAAAATTACACGGCAGCGGCGGGGCCTCCGCGGCATTTTGCGGTGCAGAATGTCAATTAAACGGCGTGGCCGATTAACCATAACCGAAACCTCGACAAAGGCCGAAGCGTGCACGGTTTCGCACTCCGGCGGGTTCATCACGCGATAATTTATATGGTAATTCCAGGGACGTAATAAGTCCCCCTCGGCAAACTCCGGCTGCCACTACATACGATCCTCCGGTGCGGCCGCGGCGTCCTGCGTTGACCCCGGCGCGGCGTTCCATCGGGAGAGGATGGCCTGCCATGTACACATCATTACTAAAAGCGGTCATCGATTCATCGGAGTTCGACCACCGGCCGTGCCCACCGACCGATCCGTCGTGGTAGCGTTGCGCGTCGATGCATAGACAAGCTGACGTATATTGTATATCTATACGTACGTACGTGTGTGTAATGTATGTATGTATAATACAATATATATGTATCCACGTGCACGTATATGTGTGTATGTATGTCCTATGCACCAACGAGAACGTGTAGGCACAGGCCATTGTCAAATTTTCCCACTCGCGATCGACCGTGCGGGATTTAATTAACACCATCTCGTTAACTTTTGTCGCGACCTATCGTGCACGCCCGGTGTTATCTCTCACGAAGATGAACTTGCTTGCTCGATCAGGTGGATCGTTTGTATCGACGAATTAACGACATGCATTGTTCTTTTTTCGCTGTTCAGTTTACTCGGGAGAAATTTACATATCAATGAGTCCATTACACTACATCCTTATTTTTTATATATACATACTATATATACACTCGCTATTAAATATTTTAACTTTTAAGAACGTTTTTACATGAAAAGAACGATTTCGCTGAAATACAAATATGAAATAAAATTCTGTTGAAATATCTAAAATTTATATTGACGTTTAAAATGATTATTACAATGTCAAAATTTTTCATAGCAATGTTATCATACTTGAATGCATAGTTTATTGATCGTTGAATAAAATTATTTTCTGATCTGTATCTAGCTAAATTTTTATATATTACAGTAAAATTATTCTTTTCACACGTTACAAATTTTTCACACGTTTCAATTAAATAAATATTTATTACTATATTTATTATTTAATTCATAAATATGATCGCTTACGTGCATCATGTTTTGGCATCATGTTTTTTGTAATAATTTGTCATCGATCGAGATGAATCTGTTTCTAGACTCCTGACTCCTCTCTTTTTCTCCTATCCTCCTCCTTTTCCTCTTCTCTCTCTCTCTCTCTCTCTCTCTCTTTCTGATAGAAGAGTTTTAAATATATTTCAAAATCTGTCGCGCGATTGATGATGATTCATGGAGACGAGATAGAAGTTATTAAAAGCGGTGATAATCGATGAGGATGGATGGCATTATAACATTACAGTGAAGCGGTTTACTCATAAATTTTGTTTACCCTGACAAAATCGAAAAACCGCGAGGCATCGCCAGGGCGTGAATATATTGACACGAATGTGGCTCCAGCATCAGTGCAGTATTTATTTTTCCGGAAATTTTTAGCACGGTGAGCAGGCACACAAGTATCGAATAACCGTCACATGTACGTGGCACTCTCTTTTTACAAACAAATTATAGATGTATCACCTTGGAAATTCCGAAAGCATATTTTTGCTCGTTAGCATTAGTCGGCGCTGTATTAATATTTATTTTATTATTCCATCAATATCTTATGTATTTTTAATGAATCTCTATTTATTTCGAGTAACGATCCACGTGGAAATATTATTTTATTTCTGTACGAACAGAGATTGATTTATTAATAATCTAGTATCTTGCGCGATGAATAAAGATTTTCTATACCGAACAACTAAAAGATATATACTCTTTATCGCAAACAAAACGATGCGCAGAATGAAGAGTGATGCTTGCGTAGCAAGCTAACAGCGATGAAAGGCGAAAGAGATACCCTCGGAATAGGAATAGAGAGAACGAGCGAGAGAGAGAGAGAGAGAGGTAATGATTTCCGTTTAATTTACTTCGAAAGAGAGCTTCCACGTGTCATAGACTGAGTGCTATCGAAAGTTCAAAGTAGCAGTCGATAGAAAGCAAACGGGTCCATCGTCGCGCCGTTTATAGACGTCTCGTTCGAGATCAGAGAAGGAAGGCATCGGGTTCTAACGACCGTTCCGTTCGATTGCAGTGATTACAAAGTCGATTGTTAGCGACTCTTTGAAGCTCAATTATTCTTGATAATGACTCTTCTATTTAATCACAAATATACGTACGTAGCAGCGTGCATTGCACTCTCGAAAGCGTGCTTTGGAATCGGAATGCGAAAATAATCGGCGCATCGGTGCAAACGCAATCTCGAGCAATAAGATCCTGTTTCACAGAGCAAGGAGTATCGCGCTGATTGCAGTTATAGAATGATAAAATTCTCGATTGCGATTCGATATTTCTGTTGTTATCGAAATCGCGACGGTATAATTAATTATTGCTGATAGAGATCTGCCGATAGATACATTACGGTACTCGACACTCTATTGCGTCCTACACTCCTACGCTCTCGTTCCGCAATCTACGATGTAGTTTCGTCTTCATTTGCCAAATGGTCGGTAAATCCACCCTGCGCGACGTCGTCACTGACTGCAGGAAAGACGGTTTAGCATCACGGCATCCAACCGTCGCGGGGGCGTTACGATGAAACTTAACTGCGATGTAAACCCACTTTGGCTCCGTTGGATGTTGCTAGATGAACGTCGTTTCTCACTAACACGAAGTCGCACGAACCATTTAACGATTCTCCGGGTGGGATTACGTGTCGCGCAATCGTCGACCCTGATCTGTTTTTGCTGGTCCGCGAATATAGGAGATTTGTCTCATGGCGCTCAGCAAAATTACGATATACTAGTTACGATCGTAAAGTGTAGAAATTTAATGCAAAAATGGCAATTGTAAGTTGCAGAAGTCATCCTTTAATTTGTTATTATGCATGATATAATACGAATTTCTTAATAATAATAATAAATATAAAAACATTATATATTCACGGCTTTATTATAAGTAAATTAATCAAAGTGAAATTTATTTCACTTAACGTTGTTATATCGGACGTAACTGAAATAAATGTCCGGACGTGAGTGACGATTCCCCGATGAGTCAAATACTTCCAGTCCCACGAGGAATAATTAATTTTTGCAATAATTGCAACATAATGCGATAAGCGAAAATATGGATGTAGGTTTATCGAGGCTTTATATCTGCTTAATTAAGTTTTGTAAGCGAAGATAAACAGTTCGTATGTATGTTCAAGAAAATTGGAGCGACACTGTGCATCCGAACATGGCCGAGCGATTGACTTATAATATACAGAGATACGAATTTGATAAAAAAAAAAGACAAAATCTATCTGATATCGTCGAAAAAGAAAGCACGAGGTCCCCGAGACTTTCAGACTGTCACTTTTCCGACCTGCAGAAAACAACATTCTTGAAACGAAAGACTGGTCGTGGAAATTGGATTGTCCTTCGAAAGCCCCTGGGGTGTCATGCGTAGGAACGCGGGATGATTCATTCAACACTACATCCGTGAAATGTTCTGAAACGTTCTACAACCCCGTAGAAGAGAATAAGCTATAAATAGAAACGAAATTTCGCACGTGTTGGTAGATTTCCGTGAGGAAATTTTACGGACTGTTTAATGCACTCTCGCCATCTAAAACATTCAATGCTTCTTACCCCGATTTATATCGGAATTGTGCATGTCTTATGCACACGTTGCAACAATGAGATTTAAGGAATGTCATTAAACTAGACTATTTCTCTCGCTTATTATTACATCAAATAACCGCGTTGCTCTAATGCGGAAAGGATTAAGATTGCAAACTACATTTGCCAATTATGAACATTTAGCGCATACATAAATCATTTATCAAACGTTTGCTCTAATTTGCAATTGTGTGACGTAGATGTCTGAGAATACGTGCAGGTATACACGAATTACTACGAGGTTCGGCGCATAGAATGGCAATATATAGTATATTTGAAATGTAACTTTTCTTAGTAAGTACATCCTAGAATTATTTCTAATTACAAATCACTCCGACCACTCAAATTAAAATGCGAGATAACAAAGGTAAATAAAAGTTAGCGTTTGATGGTTGTTCGTTTATATGAACTTTTCTCATTATTTTGTTCAGTAGAACGCGCTGTTGAAGTTAGATTAAACATTTTAGGAGCACTCTGTGCACTAATCATGGATGTAGTCAACACTCGTTCACGCAGTTACGAGAACAAGGAGTTGTTCTTTACCGTACGTGCGTTGTAAAATTCACGAAACTATAGGATTGTCGCGTAAGGATTCATGCAGCTCCCTGCATAAATCTATTCAATCGCGAGTAAATGCTTCCACACGCGCTCTTTCGCAATCTTGACGTCGCTCTTAATTCCACCGCTTCAAAAAAATTCTGTGAGTTTCTTTCTTCCGTTTCTTTCCGACATTATAAAATTCGCTGAAGCACTTTTTGCAAAAAATCACCCTGGCGGATGCGAGGATAACCTTTCGTCGTGGCGCAAATGTAAAATGACATGAACATTAAATAAAGCCCAGAATAGCGACAACATTCTACGCGTCCTGCAAAGCTTCTTAGATACAAGTAAATTGTAAGTCTCTTACCCGACTGGTCAACGCCGTAAGCACTTTCGTTTGGTCGGCAAAAACAGCTTGAAGCGTAAGGAGATTAGAGTCGTTATGGCGTCAGCCGGGGACAAAAGTGGAGGAAGTTTCATGCGAAAGTCGCGACCCTCGTCTAACGTTTCACCATCTCTCGCGACGCAAACCGTGCAAAGTGACGGAAAGCCGGCTACCGCTACAAAAGAATCACAGTCGGGATGTACTAAAGTACAAGTTGCGTAACGGTGCAGACGACGTTGAGCCCCCGCGAGAAAGGAATAATTCACGCGACAAAAATACGAAGAAAGTCTCACCGTGTCTCGCGGTACTAGGGTAAAAGAATCCCTCTGCACGATGAAACTCAATTCGGATTTCTTTATGCCTCGAAATGAGAAGCTCTTTATTAAGCGCACTTCTGATTATTGGAAAATTTATGATGATTAAATTAACTGAACGCCGTTCTTATTTTCCTAAAGATCCAAGTTATTGTTTCGCAAACAATATCTTTTATTTCTAAAATTAAATTGCTAAATATATATACCAACTAGATACATTTAAACAAAGATACTTACAATGACGTGTCAGACTAGTGGTCAGAATCTGCTTGTTAACGTCCGCGTATTCAGCAGAGCTGAAAAAGAGAAATAGCATAATTGTTATTGACTGTAACTAATAGTACGGTTCATTTATTCAAAAAATACTATTTATTATATCGTAAGGCAGTTTGAAGCCATTTCTGTGCTAAATAATCGTTATCTTAACATTTATTAGTCTGAGAATGTGGTATTGAATGTAAATTTTACGTAGACGCACGTATCACATTCCTTTCATCTACTCGAACCCACGCTGTTTCCGAGCTATGCCATTGATCAACAGAGAGTTCAACCTTGCCATGTTAAAGTTAATAATTGGATTATTTGTGTTCATAAAGATCTAGATTATAAATATTTTGCCAATGCCAGTGAAATGTATAATTTTTTTATGTTACATAATTAAGAGTAGCCTTTTTCCTCGAACGTAAGTTTACGTATCACTACCAATATTGTGCATCATTCTAGAGTTAAACTACATATGCCATGACACAAACATTTAATAACTACGAAAGTACAGATAAATCTCAATTTATGCGGTGCTCGAAGATTAATGCGGCTGTTTCTTAGAAAGCACCGCAGGAATGCTTCACTAGATATGTATGCAAAGCGGCTCGCGTTTTATTTCAGATGTCTGTGTTGCTACCACACGCTATGTAGTAATCTACATAAAGATAATTTTAATACGTAAATACTTTTCATATTCAACATTGAACGTATATTTCTTAGAAAATTAAATAGAAAGCAAAAAATACATCTAATTTTTTTGCGAATATACTGTTCTAAATTATCGATCGTTATCGATATTGTTCGTGGATCTTTGGTTGTCGATGTAAAAATACAAAAAAAAATTTGATTTTACAATTTTTCATAATTTTTAATAGCTCGGCATATGATAAACGGTATGTCAGGTAACTCTCAAACGGGATAAATGTCTCGGATAACTCGTTCGTGCCGGTGGTGCATGTTTAATGCCGGAAGTGGCTCGACTCTCCCAGGCCCCCGCCGTCATCCTCTCGCAGCGGTTTCCGCAAGCTCCGTAGGGTCATTAGCCAACCATTCATTATGCAACTGCGAGGCAGTATTGCGTCAATACGGGGGCGGCAGATTGTTGGCCCAATCGATAACAATGCGCCGTGTTTACCAGCCGGATAATCAACAGACGCAGCTTCTGCTGCCTCGCCTCCGAAGACCAAGCAAGTGGGAATTACGGTCCGTTTCGCTCCGAATGATATTGCGTTCCGGAAGTGTTACCTTTCCTCGTACCTCTCTACCCGCCGGCGATCCGGCGACGTCGATTCCAGCCATCTCTCTATCTCGCAATTGCCGCTATTCAGCTAGAAGCAAGTACGATTGCGAGCTCACCGTCTCTAAATGATACACGTGATCGAAAAGCTATTCGGATTTGTAGCCTAATCGTACGGATACTCACGTGATCCAATTATTCCGATATGATTTTCCACTTTGCAATTTACACGGCTGAAATAATTCGGATACGCATGCATCGTTCGATGCGATCGTGTGTGTCCGTAAGTAGAACGTAATGATTTTCTAAAGAGTTGACGTATTAACATAACGTACGCAGCCATGTAGAACACGGCAGTTCCATCCACGAGATATTTTAACAATATACAGAATCAAAAGCTGAGATATAAAATCAGTAATTACATTAAATTGACGATTCGAGGTCGGTCGCATTAAACTTGCGTCATATCGCTGAGTACGACAAGCTATGCATTTCGATGCGTTCGTTACACGAGCGTCTGCTTCGATCGCGATCGCAGAACGGTCGAGCGCGTTCAATCGCCCAACCAAGCCCCGTATGCTCCGTACACGAGTTGACGACGTCTATGAAACGGCCGGGGTTGGAGGAAAAGAGGCGCCGGAAGTACGGGCGCCGTGAGATGAAACGTCGGGCGCGATATTCCCGCGCGTAGAAGGACGCCGCCCCGGTTCCCTTTGATCTAAGTTAGCGGGAATGCAGGGCGAAGGGACAGCGTGCGTAGCTGTCGCCCAGGAAGTTGGGAGTAATTTGCTTAGTTGGATTAGATTGTGAATTTTGTGCAACGGTGTTTGAGCCGCCGCCGTCGCCGCACCGTTCATCTCCTCGCATCCTCTCCGTCGCAACCCTATTCCTCAAACCCTTTTCCGCTCCTCTCTTCCGTTCCAGCATCATCGATCCTCATCCTTCTTGCGCCCCGCCACCGCCGCGCCACCGCGCCGTCAACCTTATAATTACAGTACCATCTTCAGAGACGAGCTTGCCAATTCATTGCCCGACGGAAATACGCACTTTGATCCGGCAAGAAGCGGGTATTAGCCGGTAGGATAGGTCATCGAAATCCGCGACGGTGCGCAACGTTAAGCGCCATCGCCCCGGATAATGCAGACGCTCCCTGATTTTGCGTGCTTTGATCTACCGGGTAGAGCCGGATTAGGGTGATCGCGATCAGCGGAACCATGTAACCGAGAATAATATTAATCGGTTATCAAACGCGGGTATGAACGAATCTTGCGGCATCATGAGATGTTTACAATTGTGTGACGGAAGCGTCCGTCGACTTGGAATAGATTTGCCGAATAAAGACAGACACCAACTGAACTTGTATAACTGGACTAGCATTTTGTATCAACAAAATCGAATTACTTGATATTTTGCCGTTAATTCAGTTTGCATTCACTTCATGTTGATTGAAGCGAAAATTATTACGTTCGCGAATTATTTCGCATATATTGCACATATATTGTGAAATTGCGATTACTAGGAAGACTTGGTTTATCCTAGATCGCGTACATTTGTGTGTGCGCCATTTTTTTTTTCGAATAATGATACAGATTTCACCACGCGATTGGTCGCTAGAAGATCAGTCTCGCGGCCCGACCCAAATACCATTAGCGTCGAATTATGCGCGGAGCTTTCGTGATTCGCGTGTAGATCACGATACCGGCAGACGCGTACGTGTGCACCCGATGGGCGCAGCGGGTGCACGCATGCAGAGAGTCGGATATAATCTCGTCGAAACGGTGGTATAGTGTTCTGTATGCAAGCGCGTTCGGTATATCTGCGAACGGCGCGGCCCGGCTCGGCTCGACGTGGCGCGGGGGATGCCTAACGGCACACACACACACACACACACGCACACACACACACACACACACACACACACACACACACACACACACACACACCACGTACATTGCGAATCCTATACAAGAGACTTCAGGCACGAATGGCGGATCAATGTTTTATCGATATTGCAGCAGACGCAGCGTTGATGTACGTCTCGAGTCGGCGATACGTATATTGCGCGTGCTTTCTGCCGTTTGCAAGAGGATTTATGGATTAGCGTTTGTTTATCGTCGCCCTCGCTACGATTTTCCCCGTCGGCAACTCGCGTTTTTTCTACCCGGACGATTCGCAGAGACGTGGAGGAGAAGGGCATTAAAATGGGCGATCCGAGAAAAAGCGGAGAAGGCTCGCGGCTCGATACACTGTGCATGTTATGTCGCGATTCCTCTTCATGTCTTCGATCCTTCTTGCTTTCTTTAACCGGCTGAAGCATATCCGGCAAGTACATCCGGGAAGATACGCTCGCAAGATGAGCGTTATCCGTTTTTTAAAGCTCTTATAGGATGGGACATTATTTATCCGTATGAGCGAATTATTATATAAACCTTTCCTTTACGTTAATAAATTACGTTACAAAAATGTGCTATCGTGAGATATGACATGAAGGAAAAAAAAAGATAGAACAATTTCGTGATTGTAAAAATGAAAAAAAAATTCGCTCGGCGAAGAAGCAACAGAATTTCCGTAATGGGCGAAGGAGGCACGAACGAAACATGTTAGTAGACAAAGAAGCGATGTGCCTAGCTCATAGTCGGGCCATGCATGAACGCGCGCCTAGAATCCGCGATGTCGACAGCAGAGAAGGTAGAAGATGCGAAGGAGTGGAGCGGCGCGAGCGCGCGGTGAGGGAAGGACCAGAGAGGTTACTGCCGTCAGGAAACTTTTGTTTAAAATTGGAATTCCTTTGCGGCTCGTTGGGACTAGGAATGCAGATAGGGCGGAGGCGACGAAAACCATGAGTGGGCGAGACGAGGTCGCCGGTGGAACGGAAGAAATGCGGGTGGGTGAAAAAGGCGACGTACGATATTGTTTCATCATAAAGGGAAGCTCCTTGCTCGCGAGGGAAAGCTCTTAAGAAGCGACGCCGTCAAAACTTAAGCGCGTGTTGACGCAACTTCTTACGTAAACATTTTGTTATACACTACGGATTTTCTCGGTCGGGTATTTTCGTGAATTAGCGCAACGCGCGCTGTTGCATATCAATCGTGTACAGCGACTGATGGTAACGAGTGACATAAATGACTAGTAGTAATAGACAGCTGGTAGTAACAGTCAGTAGTAACGGACAGGCAGTAAACGGACTAGTAATAACAAATGGTCTAGAGACGCTTTATCCAATTGCCGAAGTTTAAATGAAGCTGCAATCACCAAACTAATTGTCCGAACACAAGATGTAGAAATTTATGTATTTTATGCTGTAAATTTACCAAATGTTAATTTTTTAGAAGAAACTCGGTTGAAAATATCTATTGCATTTCCAATCGCAGCAAATTTAAAAGTATGCTTTTGATTTGTAGTTTAAAATAACGAGTGGCAAAAAATAAATTCCCAATATCTTGTATGTGTCTAGATAATTCATTATATGACTATCTGTAAGATTACCTTGTTCCTTTAAAGTTAATATTTCCTTGACCTGTTTCATCCACATATTTTTAGATTTAAGTAAAAACAGATAAAGATAAAGTACAATTGACACTTTGCAATTTAAATAAACTTTAATCCAATTTTGTTAACAACAGGTAGTGAATATTTTTAGTTTGAATACACGTATGCTTTTGATGAAAATGTATCACTGACAAGGATTTTCACTTGCAATCGAGAATTTGCTCTAAAAATAACCATGATAATATTTGAAAAATTTATAACATAAAATAAACGCTCAATAGCCTGTGACCTGACAATTAGTTTCGTGACTGTACGTAGATATTTTAATTCTAATTATTCACGGTAATTTACGTAGTTCTCACTGAACCGTACAAATTTTTATATCACAGTTTCAACAGTGAACGAGATTCGTGACTTTGAGTTGCGCAAAATTTATACGTCCGCGATAAGCACGTAACAATTGAACAATTATGTGTTATTTGGCCGAGTACGGTAATCGTTTAATTAATTTGCAGGTATCTCACGTACGCCTGGAATCATGTTCCTGCTACGTGTGCCACTACGTGGCTAAACGCATTAACCCATAATTATCGAAATTACAGACCCGAGCGGCAGCCAACCGTGGAGTCTCCTCACCGCCGTCTCCCAAGATTCCCTCTCGGCCTACTGCGGATACTTAGTATCCCATCTCGCTAATTATTCGAACGTAACCGCAGCTTCCACGCGGTCCTACTCCTTCCTCGCGCTGGCTTTGCAAACTTAAGAAAGCGGATTACGTTGGGGCTTGATCGTTTAAGAAATTCACTCGGCGAGGCTCCTTTCGCGTCGAGCCGCGTAATTAAGTTCACGCGCGATGCGTCGATTATAAGAATCCGACTTGCTGTTTGCGTACGCGTGAGTTTCCGGAATGCCGAAAACGTGAGAGTGGCGAATATTTTCGTGGAGGGGACGGCGTGGAGCACGCCTTTAATTTGCAGTTGGAACGACGTCGCGAAGGGACGAAGGGGAACGACGTCTCTCGTTGGAATTTCGCATCGGAATCGATCGTCCGGAACTATGAAATATCGCCATCGACGATGACGTATTTCATTTCGCCCGTCAATTTTTTTTTAAAGGCAAGCATCACGGATATCGACGACCTTTCAATGGAATAACGGATCTCCCGGGAGAAAAAAAAAGAAATTCCGCCGCGTTGCAGCCGCGCAGTGTAATTGCGGATGCAGTAAATACTTACCCCGCGGCAATATACAAACGCAAGGGAGCAAGAGGACCGATTAGAGAGACGCGGTATAATTAAAAATAAATAAATAAATAAATAAAGCGTTTTAATTCCGTTTTACATTGAGCTTTGTTTACGGTACAACGCGACGACGGGGATTCGCGCAACGACATTGTCTCCGAACCGACCGGACGGGTCTAAGTTCTGGACGAGTCTTAATCCGTATTAAATTAATCTTGCGAAAAGACCCGCGTAAAGTACGAAAACTTAGCCGGTCACAGCGAACTTTTTCTATTAGGCATAATCTAGATCCTGGAACACCGCTTATTTCCGTCTAGAAAGTGTTTTATTTGTTAATGCTAGGCCGTCTTATCATACTCGTTATTATTCAAGAGTCACGAAGTATCGCGTACACGCGATCGTTACATACCGTAAAATGGTCTCTCGGAACAGTACTCCCTAGTCGGACGGCTTCTTTCAAAGTATCGGTATTTTTTTTTATTTTTTTATTTTTTTATTTTTTTAAGCATTACTATCGCTTTAAGATCTCAAGTTTTTCCACCAATAAGGAAATATCAACCAAAAGATATTTATACTGCTCGAAAGCCCATGTAAATAGAATAATCTGGATGATAATCTTAAAATTATGCAAAAGAGATATATCTCACATCTGGAACGTGTGGGATGCGTGGAAATCGCATAAAATGTGATTAAGCCTGCGATAAGTATAATGGATAGTGTTCTAATGTGAATGTAGGTGAATTTTTACTTCCGACAGAAGAGGGCTTTGCCCTCTCTCTGTGCTAAGTGTTTCTTCAGACTTTTATCCTGATGAGTTCTGGACGGGGTGTGGTTGATTCTGTCAAGAAAATTTACTAGCGATTCTGACGTCCAGCAATTAGAGAAAGTAGGTGCATAAAGTTTCTTCGACTCGACTCGTAGCAAAAGTACTTTTACGATCATCCGCTAACCCGCTAAATGCCAAAAATTACACGAAACACCTTAATTCGCTATTCTTAAACATCTTTAAACATTTCCCAAGACATATATTAAATATTTTCTAAATCACCCCTCCTTCTATTCCTTTCGTTCGGGCCACCGAGGCTATCTCGTTTCGGTCCTTATTATTCGTATCTATTCTCACCGAGATGTAACATCCCATCTCAAGGCTGTGACACGAGTTTTGGTGCTTAGAGGTATTTTGTATATAATTTTCGCTTCGGCTTATTTTCTTTTTTCCCCCTTTTTTTGAATTTACATTAATTTATAAGGCGTTTTTTTACAATTTTATATCTAATGACTTGTACAGCTTCCATTTTTATTCTTTTCTATTTATTTATTTAATTTTTTATTGATTTTTCGTTTATTTACCTTTTTTAATTACTTAATTTTTATGGTTGTTTGCCACAAGTTTTAAAGTCATCATTTTAATATCTTTCTCTTATTTATTTATTTATTTGTTAGCAACCAACTATGTGGTTTTACAAAACTCTTGTCTCGGCACACGTTCTGTGAGGTCTTTCATAATATTATTATTCTAAGACGTTGTAGTAAGATGTACATCGCGGTTTTGCACAATCTCTATCTATTCGGTAACTTGTTTTCATTTCTTATTTCTGTTCTTTATTTGCTTATTGTGATAAATTCATATCTTAATTAGTGCGATTGTTGTTTTATAGACTTGTATTATCACTGAGGAAGACCGTCATTAAAGGTCGAAACGTTTGCCTGACATTGGAGATTTTTGTTATTTATTTGCACCCGACATCCTGCGTGGCTCTTGAGCTCACTTTTCTCTAATTTAATTTCTAAATCATATTATAATATAAATGCAAATAGTCATTTTTATCGGAGATATTAGATACATTTTTGTACGTATATGTAATCTCTCATTATTATGTGACAATTGTGACTAATTAATCGTTATGTACACGAATCATTGTGTGCTTGTCCTGTTTTTCTCTATTATTCATGATAACTATATGTAAATAGAACGCTGTACACATTTGCAATAATTTACTATAATTTTGCTATAATTAATATTAATTCTTTTTTAAAAATTCATACAATCTTATTAATTCTTAGTCGTGTTCTAAGATGACGCTTTCATGTTAATTTGGTATTTATGCAGGGACAAAATTACTAGAAGTATTTTAAAAAACTCTCTAATTGTTCTACTTTACCGAAATACATAGCGTATTTTTGAAAAATTGATTTTCTCGAAAACGTCAACGTGCGGTGAAACCTGGTAGGCAAAACACTATAGTTCACGTATGTATATGTACACGAAATTCAACGAAAGTTTGATTTCCAGGCGCGCTGGCACTCGGGCGTGGAACTTTATGCTAATTCGACGCGCCGACTGTACAACATTAATAGAAGTCCAACTAGCCGCCACAGTAGCGGTTCCCACGAGCGCAGACGCGCGTTTCGCCGACGTCTCTCGTGAGGAAGATGGTACAAAGTCGAGAGGATAATGCATCGATTACGCAATCCTCGCCTCTGTGATCGTTCGGGCAGTTAAAAGCGACGACCGATCATGTTATTGGGCGGATTACACAGACTAATACTCCGTGGCCCGATAGGAATGATCAAACTCGAAACCAGCTTAACAAACAACTAGCTTGGGTCCACGTTGCGTGCATTTTACATAGGGATGAATGTAAGTGTGCGTTTGTGCCGCGGAGAGAAGCGCGAGCAACGAAGTCAAGGGTTCCTCGCTACAGGCATCATCCTAATTACATCTACCCTCGTTTCCGGATTCTGGGGGGCTTCCCGTCAAGAGAGTACACTAGTACTTAATTAGTATTGCCTACCGGACCTGCCGGCGCAGCAATTGAAACGTTTAACTATATTTCCGGCCCGGAGAATTTATTATATCCCGATTTGTAATTTGATAATTACTTTTTCCGCGAACAAAGAGGATTTATTGATTTTTAGGAACTTATACATTTTAAATCTCTGCATGATCAAGTTGAAAAGATCCATTGACGCGTACAGTATTGACGCGTACAGTTTTCATATAAAAATACACATTAATATGATGTTCGAAAATATGTTTGTATATTATAACGCGTATCGAGAAAGCAAATGTCAAATAGAAATTAGTATTATATATAAAATATTGTACATATTTTCTCAAATGCTTTACTAATTGACCTATCCCTTTCGCGTCAATGGATATCCCATTTGACGCTCAGCCTATCTTTAAATTTAATTGTAACAAATCCGGTGTAACTAACGAGCAAGGTTGTCGGGTTGTCTGAATATATACGGTGCGTCGAGGAGCACAGCGCTCCGGTTTCGCAAATCATTTATAACCTGGCATTAAAAGATCTTAACGCTCGTGTAGCGTAAAAAATGAACAGGCCGACCAAGTCGGGCCCACTAGCAATTTCGTCTCCCCGGGACATTCTTTCTAATTACCAGAGATTTATTAACGTTGTCGCTGCACAATCCACTTCTTGCATCCCGCGCCACCTCCTGCGCGCTTCCCTTAAGCAAGTTCACTCTGCCCTATCCCGTGACGATCATTCCTAAAGTAATTGCTCTTGCCATGGTCTGAGCTAAAAATCAGAGACGCGAAACTTCCGTTTCCTAACAATCGCAGTCGTTTTATTTTCTACCTCCGTTATATTCTATCAATTTAATATAGCAGCGTTTTGTATCTGTAATAATACTGCAAGCAATATCGTTACGTTGTTAAAAGCATTGCTTGTCTTTAATAATTGTGTTTGTTATTATTAATTGCTTATTATTATTACGAAATTTAATTCTTGTGCTAATTCTTTCCTCTCGATGTTCAATTCATACTTCAGATTTTTGCGTACAACGATATTTAATAATCGTATTTAATTAAAAAATCGATTGTCTTTATTCGTAGCGTTAATAAAATCATTTACTTCTCTAAAAAAAAAAAAAAAACAACGAAAACACCGCTTTTATAAGTATATAAGAGTGCGAATGGGAATTGTAAAAGTCTATAGTCTTGTTAGGGTGAAAGTAAGAAGACAGCAGGCTAAGCAGGGCTAACCAAGCTATGAGGGTATTTCGGTGTAATGGGGCGAACCCTATTTGATACTTAACAACTTTCGTGGTTTAGCTTTTCTTTATCTTCCCGCTTCACTTCGTCAACGAGCTGCGAGTTTTAAATATGTTGTAAATCCCCGAAAAATCCCGTGACTCTTGTTTTCAAGTATTCATTACGTTATGCGATATAATAGCAATGTTATATTATATTCATGCGCGCATGTGTGTGTATGTGTCTAATATCAAATTTTGTGTTTTCCTTTTTGTATATACGTATACAAAACGATATTATCATCAAGTATAATATAAATTATTCTCCATGTTACTAATCCAGATAACATACAAATTCTATGTTGTAGCTCAAATTATACTATATTATAAATTACATATATTTGGTATAACCACATATTTGCCATAATGCGACGTTGGACAATACGGCTTGATGATGACATTTACGCTATCATGTCACCTGTCACCAACTAAATTTGGATATTATCTTGATTCGTGCATCTGAAATGATTTGGAAATAAGTGACTTATTATCTTGTAAGCTCGCTGAAAAAGATTATTTCGCGAAAAGATACGCATCTTCGTGCCATCGAGTTTCAGATTTTAACTCAAGGTAGCCTCATTGGGGTGAGGCCGGATGACGGGGAAAAATGGGCAGCAATTTTCTTCAAGGGTAGTCCGACGAACGCGAAGTAAGAAAGTCAAATTGTTAGGTACGTTCTTAAAATCACAGATGAATCGAAATTGAAGGGAGGGAGGGAGAAGAAAATGAGGGATGACTTCGTTAAATAATCTGAAAAGGGAAACGATTTCTCATATTTCATAGGATGGTAACGTAATTTTTATGGAAATTGCATTTTCTTTTAGAAGCAATATTCCGCAGATATTATTGATATATTGCGAATAATTAATTAGTACATAATTTATTTTTAAATAATTTACTTAAATATTATATGTACTACCAAATGTGAGGAAACATTTTTATAGCTAAGCCAGGATATACGACGCTACAGTGGGTCTTTCAAAAAATACAAAGTCTTGTTTATAGTCGCATTGTTCTTCAATTATTACAAAATTATCTGTCAGTTTCACTTGGGCGATTCATTTTGTGCTACAACTTATTTTCTGTTCGTCTTTCTCTTCCTTTCTTCGTGTCCCATCGTCTCTTTACTTCCCGCATTGAGGGTGACTGATTAAAGAAATCCACGTCAGATGCTCGCATCTTGGACAGAACGCCTGTCAAAAGGTTACGTTAATTGCCTCGCGCTTGATTGATTAACGTTCTGATCCTATTAACTATTGAAAAAGATTAGAGGAAGGCCCTCTCGAGTGTAGATAGATAGTCCCAACGTTACGAAATCTGATTATGTTTCTATCGCGAGATGAAAAATGATTCTTTGCATTTCAGCAAGCGCGTTACATCAAATTATAATGGACTAGTCCGGCAATCATTCATGTTACGCAAAACAATATTGATATCAAATGATTGCTCAGATATATTCTCAAGCGCTAGACGAACACATTTGCGTGCCATATAAAAATTTTTTTACTGCTTTAAAAAACTGCTTTGAATTATTTAATGAATAACGAATAATGTAGAAATATCAAGGAAATTGTCTTTCTTTGCAAAGTAGAAAGATGTGCGCATTTATTAACAACTACATTGCCATATAATCGGTAATAATTGGACAGAACAATGTAGTCAATGGGAACGACATATTTTGCATGAGAATACAATCAGTGCAATTCAGTTGGCGCAGGCACAAAGCATATCACTGTGAAATTAGTGTGATGTGTTCCCACTATATATACCGCGCATATTGAGTTAAGTCAACGATTGAGAATAGCTACGCGCACGGCCAATGAGAAGATGTATAAATAGACTTGATTTATCTTATCAATGTTACGAGCTAGCAAGAGCACTTTGTTTTATTGTCACATGCTAGACCATTCTTATTTTCAAAGTTCTTTTTTCTGAAGACTAAAATATTTCTGTATCCTCTTTTAATGAACGCAGATATCATTACCGTAATCGTCGTATTAATAGGCAGCGGCAATTAAAACTTGTGAGAAATGATTCTGCCGACGTACAGCGATATGCGCCACGTCTGAACTTCATTCAGCGTGTCTGGAGAAGCCTTGAATTCTCGGCTCTGCGCGAGTTATGCGAATTGATACCGGTAATTAAAACTTTCCCCGATCGTGCCATGATTGCGCTGTAAACGCGAATCGCGCGCGCGCGCGCACATATATATGCTCATGTACATACATTCTCGGTATATTCAAAATCAGGCAAATACTACCGTTTGCTACGTTTAACTTATATTATATATTTATTTCTTAAATATATCTTGTCTAGTTTGATTTCATAACTTTTCAATGTTGATCAAATATCAAGTTGAAACTCACTGAATATTGTTTCTGATTAATATTAAAACAGAAAATAGAATTATTAATTCTTCGAGACGTCCACGCAACGTAAAAAGTTACACGCGCACGTGTTTGCGCTGATAAATGTCACAAACTCACGATCAGAACGCTTGAATAATATATTTTCGTGCCTGCGAGCGTAGACGGAGGTACACCGATCATAAATCCAATTATAGGTGAACCTGTTCCCGATGACGTCACATCCATCCTTCGGCGACCCTTTCCCTTGGTCTCGATCGGATAACAATTACGACCACCTATACTACCCACTATGCCCGCCTAGCCTAGCATCGATATCTCATTCCTTTCCTTCGCCCCGACACCCCTTTGACAACTGACCAACACCCCAGAAAGGTCTCCCTCGTTTCGCACTTACGAGGTCCACGTCTGCATTCCTCACCGCAAATATCCTTTTGTCGTTGAAAACAATAGCAATTCTACTATAAAACGTCATTAATACCATCCATGATATGGTTTCAAAATCTAGCATCAGTGCGATAACCTTTGAGCTCTTTCTTCAGAGTTATTCATATTAAATTTTACGTCATCATCGTAAGGCAGTTTCCTTGCAAGATACATTCGCTCCAATAGAAACTTGTGATTACCTAGCAATCTAATAACAGAGATAATCTGTAGATTAGAATATATTATCGAGACGCGATAAGATGTTTCTGATGAATGAAATTGCATAGTGCATGAAATTATTGATGAGACCAGTGAGAATATAAGTAATGTGACAATGGGACGGGCTTGTCCAGGTATAAGTGTGTGCAGTAGGAGGGTATTGACCAGGCTGGCTGGGCACGATAATACATACGCGTGTAATGTCTAATGGTAGAGATGTATGAAATTGCGTATATAGCATAATGTGCGACAGTTATGACAAGGCGTAACTATTAGGTTGGTCATGTAAATTGTATGTTTATTAACTCGCGGCTGTGCACGCGATGAGCTTTAAATGAGCGTGCATGGAAAATTATTTTTCTTCCTCGGCACACAGAAGCATACATTATTTTGTAACTTTAAACGCCTTTGCAAACATTAGTTCGATTTCATCAATATCGTATGTCGAATACGCAGACTCTCCGCGTATTAATATTGCATAGATATGTTTGAATTACACGGAGGAGATTACATTCCGTCAGAGCTGCAATGCTTTTTAGCTCCGTCGGGACGTCGCGGCTAAGAGCGATAAACCGGCGGAACATCACAAATTGGTATTAGCGGGCAATCGAGCACGAAATAAACAATCGCATTTAAACGTACATCTCTGCCACGAGCCGCCACCGTCCATTTGTCAGAGAATATCACATTTTTCCACTCGGCCGGGCACACAGTACCGAGGACCCTGCTCGCCTGTGTGTAGCCCGGTCGCTGTTAGTGCGCGCGTGTGTACCATAAAATAAATCGCGGCAAATAAAGGAAGCGCCAAGATACAGAGATTCCCTCTCTCTCTCTCTCTTTCTCTCTTTCTCGCTTCTCTCTTTTTCTCTCGTCAGCGACGTTCCCTCGCGCCATCTCGATTCTGTCGACGTCCCACGAAAGCCGACTCCTCCGAGGAGGTCTGGGATACACGAGGAAGCCCGATGGAAGGGGGGCGGTAGAACGAACTAGGGTGAATCCACCTTCGCATCCTCACTCTTTTACTCCGAGGTGGATGTGGTATTGTACTCTCTTTTACGGTATTTCTAATAACTTCTTCTTCTTCTTCCGCTTCTTCGTCCCGCTTCTGCTTCGGACTCGTCCCCGCTGTCTTGCCTATCTCCTCCGTCTTATCCACCGTTCCCGCTCTCGTATCGCTGTTCTTATACACCTCCACCCCAAGTCGTTGTGCTTTCTCTTCTTCTTCCCCATGTCTGGACTTCACAATGCCAGAAGTAATCCGACACCGCGTCGAGCCTCTCTCCTACTCTCGTTCGTGTTGCCATACCAGTCGCCCCCCCTTGCTTATCGTCCCTGAATTCCCTCTGAACAACAATTACTCCGCCATATTGTCCGCTATCCTATATCGTAAACGAAAGGTTGGAGGTCGAGTAAAACGAACTCGAAGGACGATGGATGGGTGGACGGATAAAGATGGAGCAGCGCGGTAGGATCAAGTTTTTAATCACTCTCCAATGTCAGTGGAAAAAGAAGTGCGAGGAGTTCGATCCGGAGCGCACCCCTCGCCTTTTTTACCTTCTCAGGCGAGACATAGGTATTGTCAATCTTCCTCCGTGCTATTTTTCAAGTTTATAAAAAAAAAACAGCCTGCATGAATACGCAATATTTCAGCTCTTTTCACCGATCTTTTTAAAAATATAATTAAAGTAATTGATGAATTTCCTTTTCAATAATTTTTATTAAATACGCGTATAATAATATTAAAATTTTACACATTTCTAAATTCTTGTGTTCCTTAAGTCGGTTCGCTATTGAATGTTCTCTCGATATATCATTAGAGAGTCTCCGACAATTCAAGTTCATCAACGTAGGCTAAATAATGTACTATTTTAGAAATGGAGTAATTATCTTATGCGCCGTAAAGGCAAAGACTCGAGTCATTTAACTCTAGACTCACGTGCTCGTCCTCATTTATATCGACATTGATAACATTCCGTATAGTTTGTAATAATTGAAACAAGTACGGTCTTGTTGATTGATGCTATGACCATACACCATTTCATGTCCCATTAGTCAGTGTTATTGGACAATACAATGCTTCAGAGCAATCGTTATCGTCTTATTCACTTGATTTACTTTATGTGCCTATCGATGGATAACCCGCTACCCTTTCGTTCTCACATCCTTGGTGATATACACTATTTATGAGTAGAAATGTAACGGAAATGCATTATATTTATAATTCATGAATCCATAATGTTTACATGCTTTTTATCACATGCACATTTTTGTCCCACCCGTGAAATATACGCGGATAACTTTTCCGACAAGCGATTGTGTTTTGCTGTTTGTATTCACGTTGAGAAATAGCAAATTTATTGTATCGTTATATGATTAATCTGCCGGCGGAGCGAAGTCAATACGGATTACTTACACGAGCGCGCTCACTCTGTTGCTTTTAAATTTAAAATCGAGACGGAAATGACTCGCGACATAGCGGCAGTGTTAAAAATGGACGAACGGAACTGGGGAATGACAGTGTCTCTATGTAATGTAACACGGCGAAAGCTTTGAAACGCGATGACGAGCGTCTCGCAGCGTTTGCATCGTATGCTTTGACGTATATATAATTCACAGTGTAGGTGAAGACAGAACGATAATGATAACCCAGGAATAAGACACAATGGGAACGTCTATAGCATCGAGAGTCTATCTTCGCCTGCGCGCGCACCTGTCAGAGCCATCGGCCATTCCTGGCCTTCTGTGTCATGCCTTCTTATTGCAAGGTGTCGGGCCGTTATACACGAGAAAATGGCTCGGCACGACTGTCACTCATTCCTGACGTCTGACCCGACTTCGTCGGCGACCGCCGCGGAGGGTGCGGGAGCCTCGCATTTACGACTGGGAAGTGCCGGCACGAGCTAAGACACGTGCAGGAATATCTGCAGCCGTGAAATCGATATTCCGGAACGACGGGGTTCGCATCCGAGCTTTTACGAGCAGCGACGCAGTAAAATACGGCACACAAAATCGTGCACGGCAAGTTCACTCCCACGAGCGCTCGATTGGAAGCGTTTGGTATCCAAGAATTACTTTATCAGTAAACGCGGAGTATCCATTCCCTTCCGTAAGCGTCATGTTGCTCTAGGCTTAAATAATTAGTATAATTCAGTATACACCGGACAAATACAGAGTTGAGTGTAAGAACGGCCTTCCCAATTGACCACGTGTGTATCTCAAAGCATTAATTTTATTTGCGATTAACAGTTTTATGACATATTATGCTTATTTATTATCAATACTGCTAAGCATCTTGGGAAAATTATCGGCAAACGATTACGTAAACAGGATGTTATCGTTGCTGGTGCGTTATGGCAAAAAATTACTGCTAACCCCATCGCTCGAGTTTCAGTCCGAGTGCGCTGTGTGCACAGAGTTTTCGAATACTCCATCGGCAACGCCACCCTTTGCCGTGAGCCATCCTTCCTTACCGACTACCTCGAGTAAAACTACCCCTGTCCATGCAGGGGTAGGACACCCGTGTCGGTACACTGCAAAGTACGGGATAATTCACAGGATATTCCTGTTTTATCCTTCCAGCAACTCGAATATTGATGTATTTATTTACAAAGAATACATGCTTCAGATTAGATTATTATTTTTCATAGAAAACCCAATGTCACATTCTTCAATATCTCTGTTTCATAATTTATTACAGACGAGAATTAATGAGTTATAAGCTTCTATTGATCTTACAAATTTGCATTTATGAAATTTCAACAGAAATTTCATAAATGCAAATTTTGTTAGGTTTTAAAACTTTTTCTGGTTATTTCAGCGCAATTAATTTATTAAAGATAAAACATTCAGGTAATGTACAATAATAATCATGCATTTAAATCTCGAAGATAACTGATTTCATGCTTTATAACCTTGTTACCAATCGCGCGACAATATGATAAATTTGTGTCATACGATTGTAATTATAGCAGAGGTGAATTTTTAAGTTATTCGCATTATGTAACACTATTTTTCTTGAGATGATGCAGTAAATGGCACCATTCTCGGTTGCATTCTTACGTAAGCAGCATGGGTTTCAAGTTTTCAGGTCAAGAAAACTTGATGCCCGAGAAGAGTAGCCAATTCTACCGCTGATGAACTACTACGTGATATGGGCTTCTAATACTACGAATTCTGCTGACGAGACACTTTTCTATATCGAAAATTTTATAGTAACTCCTTCATGTAATTCTTTCGTTGTAAGCATTGTAAACATTCAAAATTTCTTGTGTAACGAATATATTGACGTTGTTATATCGATGTTTACATAAAAACGTTTTTAAATTTACTAAACAGTCGTAAATAGTTATTCATTGATAAAATGATATTTTACAATTCTCTTCTATAAAAAAAGTTTTATATAAAAAGATTTTATATTTAACAACGAATGCAATAAAGGTACATGCATCTCGCTGAAAGTGGTATTTAGGGAAACGCATTATATACGTATTACCCTCGGATTTTATGTGCGGATAGTAAATGAGGTCAGACAAATGCAACTGTTTAAAATGTAATCAGCTACGAAGGTAATTTACAAATTAGGATGCTGTGATATTTATTATTATTAATAATAACAATCTTTAATCCGAGAATGTAAGCTTTTTTTCATAGGAACGATCATCTGGAACAATTTATAACTCCAATTAAAAGTCATTATTGTTAACTACAATACATGATTGTGTTCTATTAATTTATTAACACTTAAGGACATGTGTCTCGATTTAGTCAATATTGCCCGAAAACGTAAAAAGAAACTAAGAAAATGTTTAATAAAAGAAGCACATTCAGCAGCATATTGTGACACAGTATTTCTAAAATATGAAGATATTAATAATGAAACGTTCTTGTGATGCGATATGAAATTATATATTTAAAGGTTCATAAAGAATAGTTATTTAAAAAAATATAATATTCATTTTATACTAATTTAAAATAAATAGCTAAAGTCATTTATATTATTTACTGTTCCAGAATTATTAAAAACGTTTTATTTTTATTATATTTGTTTATTATATTATATAAATATAAAAATGACATGAAGTATTTTTCAATAAAAACAAACATTTATGTAGAAACGTGATATAAGCTTTTTATATCGTATAAACGTAACGATATTAATGGTTTATAGTACATTTTAACTCAAACATTGCAATTAAACTCATATTATTATTTTTAATTTATAATTTAAACTCTTATCGTACTTGACTGACTTTATAATGTAAACGATCACTTTGATCATTTCTACACTCCAACTAGTTTTAAATCAGTATAATGAATATATATCACTACTGTATATTGTATAAATTAAATTACATTTTTAAACAAAAAATAGATATGAATTTTGAATCGATAAAAAAAAATTGTTTTACGTGAGCTTAATTTTCACGCTATTGTCATATAAAAATCACTCTAGATAACTATTCTTGGGTTAAATGTGTACATGGGTGATGTAAAGCTGTATCTCAATATACAAAAGACATTTAACCATGTATTTAACGTTCGATTGAAATAGCACAAATCGATTTTATAATTAATTTATAATTATTTTAATTGTGGATGATTGATAATTCGTAAATTTGGTCATTTCGTTAATTTCTTTCCGTCAATAATGGTTACATTAAGCAAGTACCAAAATACCATCGCCTGGAGCGCATTTATATAAATAGCGATTTGAATTTCCATCGCGACGGCACATTTGTGTGGCATATTCACAGTTTTCATAATATCGAATAAGAGAGTTACGTTCGCATAAATATAAATAATGTATCAGCTTGCGAACGCCTTATCCAATCATCCTGCATGCTGCGGGATATTTGGAAATCATTGCACGTTTCCTCGCTCTAAAACATCTAGGGGTCGGTCACCCAGAGTGTCGTCTATAAGTTTCGCATATTCCGCACATTTCGAAAATCTCAAGTGCCCAAAGGGTCCACGCTAGCGAATCCTTTTTCCATCGTTCGCAACGCTCCCAGTATCATCTGGATTTCCATCCGGTATCGTGGATTTCCATCCGGTATCGTGGATTGTTTTCGGTCAACCTAGACGCTAGGCAGATGGTAGAAAAACGCGCAGACTCGACGCGCCATATTGAAATTTACATACGTATCCGATGTACATAGGGTGTACCTATCGGCGTGTGTACCTATATTGGCGGTGGAGTGGGAAAGGTCTTAGGGTCTCTATTGGATTACAGAACAAGCGGCTAGCACTCAAGCCCCGCAGCCCCCCGTCTTGCTTGGGGCAAAGTAGTTTAGCTTTGGAGTATAGCCTTACCCATCTAGCCTTAGCTTGCCTGTCCATCCGTTACGTTATGTATCCAGGATCCACCCTAACATCGTGTATCGCTCTCTTTCTTCTCCTTTCGTTCCCTCCCTCGTCTCCCTTCGCTTCTTTCCCGCTCCTTTGTGCGTCGCGGCACGTGACCGTCCCACGCAGGTAAGGAAAATAAAGGAGCGGCCCCTTCACCCCAATCTGCGCCCTTATAGGGCACGTGTGTATACGAGTGAAAATAGCCCATCCCGAATCCGTACTTCGTCTTTTCCCGATTTTCGTGGAAACTTCTTTCCCAATACGCTTTCTCGTAAAGATGTTACCCTCAAATTTAGCTGACTATTAAATTTTACCAATGATAAAGTACGGCGCCAATGCAGTATATTTGTTTGCACTTGCATAACAAATATATTTTCAGAGAGAATAGTAATATTTTATATGGAAGAAGATCACAATAGAGAAGATAATTATACGATGGACCGATTTTGCTGGAGCATCCAGAAAAAGCTGGGCGCAGAGTTCTGAAAACAATTTTTGTCGGATTCTCAAAATAATTATGTAGAGCGTCCAGAATGATCGCTGGAAGTCTTTGCAGCTTTTATCACTTTGCACGTCTTACATAACTATTTTGATGGAACAACGAAATATTTTCAGATCTGTCTAGCTAAACTTTTAAATAGTTGATCAAAACTCCTCTTTTTCGTGTGCAAAATTAATAAACTGTTTTAATAAATGATGCAATTTAAATTATTGCTATGATGAATATTAGACGGGACTAAATTATAACCGCATTTATTCTAATACGAAGCTGCAACGCCACGTAGAATTCTTTATTCAATGAATAATCCACGTCTGCCATCACGTTATGCTGACGTTCGCCGTTCGCGTCAGCGATTTGAAGCTCACGTACTTGGGTATTTTCGTGCAATTCGTCAGCGAATGTGCGTCTCGACATTGTTTCGCGCCGCAGAAATATCATTGCTCACAGGTAACGAACACCGCGGCATCGTGCTACGTCGTTAAATTAGCGATGCTACTTTCCGTTCCGACAGGGAACAAGTTGCCACGGTTGTACCGGATTTACGTTTTGCAGCCAGCGGTAACGGCCGCGCGCGTTACATGGTCACTAGCAAACAACGGGTACAACTTGACCCAAATAGTCGAAATCGTTCCCGTCTGTCGGACAGAGGCTGGATGGAAGTTGGAGAACATTGGTACGCCGGCGGCACGGTCGCGGTGTATTCGTACGTACGTATACTCGCGCCCGGGTTAGCGGTGCGCGGTGTTATTAAAGTAGTAAATTTCATCCTCGCCAGGATATGGATTAGATTCCGCGTATGCTCGCCGGCCCGAAACGACGGTACGTCAGAAAACAAAGTAACGTCCTATTGTTTCAAGGAACAAGTGGGCCGAGCCACTCTGGCGTGCGCCGGCACACGGCTATTATTATGCCACGTGATACTGGGTCAGCTCGGAGGGACCTGTTAAAAAAAAAGGAGGGAAAAAAAGGAGAAGGAATCCGCTCGTAATGGGGTAATCCATCATCGGGGGGTAACGAAACGGGAAAGAGCCAACGAATACTCCAAATTGCATTCTACGGAAAGGGATTTCGAACGATCGATAAGGTCGCGAGACGATATCAACGTAATACTTGTAATTCCGCTCCTCGTTCTTCGGATTTCTCTGCCGGCTGTGTTCGTATATCGCATAAACTTGGATCATAGTTTGCAATAGTTTCCGAAGCAAACGCTCGCGCGCGCGCGCGCGCACGTGGGAGAGCCCACGGAAACGTTGCCGTGTATATATCTGCATACTTAATTATAGTGCGAGTGAGATTCACGTAAATGGGTCACGATCGAGAAACTGTATTATTAGCAGTATTTATTGACTCTATGTTTACTTCAAGCGTACACGTTTTTTATGCTCGAAGGCATTCTATCACTTTTACAAAAAAAAGTGATGCACACGAGAAATGAAATTTGTTAAAGTTTCAGTTTTAGCGAGTAATATTGCGCTAAAATGACCGCACATAATGAATTTTTTTTTCTTTTTTCATCATTACCGAACGACGGGTGCTTGTATCCAAAAGTCTATGGCCGAACAAATTGACTCGAGTCGCAGGGTGGGGCTGGTCTATCGGACAAGGAACTGGCGGTGGGCCAGCTCATTAAGATTAACGTTCTTTTTAGCTCGGAATCTCCGAAAGGCCATTTTGGTTCACTGAACGTATATGCACGCACATAATCATTTCTGCGATGGTCACGCTCAATACACCTTACACATCGAGGAAAAGGTTACTGGGCAAAACGCCAATTTCAACGAAATCGAATTCACATTCAGTCCTTAACTATCTAACATGTTACTTTCGCGATTTAAAATGTCATAATTCAAATGACACGATAAGCTTATTTGTTATAATTAGCGTGGAGTATCTTCGTGCTTTTATAGCAGAATATTAAAAAGAAAAGTTAAATGCATTGATTAGCTGCAAAAGTATCGACGAGGCAACGCGATAATAACGATCTCCATATTATAAACTTTTTCTACATATAAATACTGGATTCGTGTCATACGATACCTTTGCAAATCAATGTAATACAGTATAGACAGTGGAGTTCCTCTAGGAGGTTTCACAAATTCGCGAGCTGTCGTGCTCCAATGCGTAGCGCAATAGCGACGGTTAATGTCACGCGGCGTTACGCGCTTAATCTACGATCACGATGCGGCTTATCCTCTTAATGCACACGACGTCTGCTTGGAGGTCCTAGGACCCCACTCGATTCGGGATTAGATAGCGGCTGACTGCTAACACCTACGGTTACTCGCTACGGCGTTATCCGTAATTGGAAACTTCCGTATAATTATCCGCTCACGGCTTCTTGTCCGTCCGCATACGGCGGCGCGGCGCTGGAGCACGATAAAGCATCCTCGTCCGCTGTTCCGGTAACCATCATTAATGCGATTCGCTCGGTCGGCTACGAGTGTCGTCGTTTCGAGTGGCTGTGCGCCAATGTCGGCGTAACGCCGCGAACGTGCATTCGGTTAAAGCGCTTTTGCGGCTGCTATGGCGTAATCGCTGCCACAGGATCCGATTGCGGTTGTTTCGTCGAACTGAGGCACGTAGGTCAGAAGATTCCTGGCACGTTCATAGATTCTATTGATTCTTGGTCATCGCGCTGCGACTTTCGTCGCTAAAACACGATTGTCTCGGTTAATATTAGTGTAACTAGTGAATTTAATCCACCAGCGATCGCGCACGTACGTCAAGTATTCGCGATCGCGTGAATGTTCTTCGCTTGAATAATACTCGATGGTTTTACGATCGATTTAATCGACGAAATCGGCGACGCGCACGATATGAATATGGGCGTCCATATGTTTAAATTCGCACGATAAACAACCGGGGAATAAATTGGCGTGATTGAAGAAAATAAAAAGAATTGAGTTTAATCGATGCTAGTGCCACTTAATATACACTCCCAGCGGTGCACACGATCGAGAAGCGGATAAAAGGCGCGAGAGCTTTCTCGGGAACGCCGTTAGCCGCGGGCCAGAAGCGGGATTGAGGTTTTATTGATCTCAACGAAGCTGTATTTTCGAGCAAGCTATAACCCAGACAACACACGACATTGCTTTTTACCAGATTTCTCTCCCCGGCGTTCTAGATTCACGCGTTATCCGCTTCCGCGGGCACAATTTATTCGCGGCCTTTTCACCACCACCACCACCACTACCACCACTAGCACCACCATCAACAGCAGCAGCAGCAGCAGCAGCGTGGCAACCAATGTCCTTTAAAACGAGAGCGCGTTCCCCTGCCTATCCGTCGAATCCTCGATAAATTCGAGATAACGGCTCATCGCGTTCCGTCTTATAACGCGATTCCAACGAACGCGATTCCAACGATCTATTCTCTCCTCCGTCAACCCCATCCGCGTACCAAATCGACCCGGGACAATGTCCGTCGAGCGAACGGACGGCCGTGGCGAGGGCGAGGGCGAGGGGGAGACTCGTTTAATATTACATTACGTCGCGGCTGCGAAAACATACACTCCATACGATATAGTTCCTTCCAGGAAGATCAGGGAGGGACGCGGGAGGGCATTTTCATTCGCCTCTCACGGTAGGGTCCGTTGACGAGAGAGAGGAAATGTGCACGAAACGGAGTAGCGTCCGGTCCCCGGTCTCTATATTCCGGTGGCGTTCAGCGATGACCGCCCTCCGATAACGTTTGGACACGTCCAACGTCGGAATTCCCGCTGAAGTCTCTCCCGAATCGACCGCCGCCGCCGCCGCCGCCGCCTCCGCCACCTCGATATCCAACATCGGCGTAGCGGCAAGCCGTTATTTCACGCCGTGAGGGGCAACGGGCAAAGGCGGGGCGGGGAAGAGGTGGACGACCCTGTGGCACGATGGCGGGCGGAAAAATTCTCTCTCGAGCGCTCCTCGCCGGCCATTAATTCTATTGTCCTTCCGATCACACGGTATCTATAGTCGGGCTTTGTTCTCCCGAGGACCTTACGAAAAAGTTGCGACCGAGCAATTCATTCGAGAGTCGGCGGGCTTACCGCGAGATAATAAATCGCACGGCGCGGCGCACGACGCTGCGCGGCGCGGCCCGGCGCGGCCCGGCGCGGCCCGGCGCGGTCCGGCGCGGCCCGGCGCGTCGTTTGCCTTTATTGCTCCCCGGTAAGTCGCGCGAGAAAGTAACGCCACGAGAGTTTTGGGCACGTGCGAGCGCGCGCGATTGCAAGTACTTACGTCGGCGATCGCGTTTCCGCCACATCGAACGTGTATTTCCTGAATTGCCCTCGCCGCGAGTGCTTTTCCCGAACGTCGAAATCGTACGCCAGGTGCGGCGGGAAATAGCAATAGATGTGTTTTAGTATTGGAGTTATACTAATGGGTATAACGTATAAAACGAACAGATTATATAAAAAAAGATATACAATGCAGTTACCGCATGATATTTTTGTGACACTACTGTGCGGCTGGAATTGTACTTCACTCTTCGCGAGCTTTAAAAATTTAAGTATGCATCGCTTATACTGTTTGCAATGAATTTTGCGGAATTTCCGCGAAACATTGATTTTGATACGCTTAACATTTGCAACCGCTGACAGAGGAATGCGCGTTTAAATTCACTTGTAGCAGGTCGGCCGAGCTGTCAACAGCTGTTTGTTAAAAAAAAAAAAAGTCGAAAAGCAATGCCAAGTTACGGCCACAACAATGTTTCGCAAACGCTCGAAAATGAAAATACTGAACATCGACCAAACGCGTTTATAGGAAGTAATGGAAAAAAAAACGAGTTTAACGGTACGTTTGCGACCCAATTCCCATTTAACATTTTAAAGCGCCGCGACTCTTTTAACTCCATTACAAGAACGGTATTTAATTAACGGGGAAAAAATGTTGAATAGTTTCGCCGTAGTTAACCCCGAACTTCCCACCGTAGACCGATGTAAGAACCGCGGGCAAGTCGGCCGACTCTTAAAATGTCCATGAACCGCGCGATTGAAGGAACTTTATAAATGCTTTAGCGATTGTGTACTCCCGCATCGTGCCGCGATGTGTTGAACACCTTGAATTTTACACGTAAAACTGCATGTCCGCGGCCCTTCGACAATCGGAAAACCACACTGGCGCAATTTCGCAAACCGATATGAAAGTGCGCGAATCAAAATGTTCTTTTATCCCCTTTTTCGACGACGTTTTTCAACGAATGCACGGCTGGCGTGGAAAACGTGTCGCTCTGTACGCTAATACAGCTGTACGTGGAGAAGATGGCTTTACGTCTATTTCGAGGATTCTCGATGCAAGTATCTCGTACATTTTTGCTTCTCGATCTAGATTCCAGAGGCCAGAGTAATTGAAGTTTAATTTCGCAAAGGATCATCGAACACTGCTGAATTAATTTGTTAGACTCTTCTTAGACTAATTGGATGTTCGTGAAATATTTACATTAGTCTCGATTTGGAAAGCCGGGATCGCGAAAATACGCGGAATTAGTGGACGATCCGTTGAGAAAAGTTGCCGCCACCACGCTATTCTTCTTCCATTTCTACCAATCAATTTCCTTCGTCGTCTCGCGCCCGCCCCTTCTCGCACCCGGCCGAGTCAATTTAATTCTGATTAATTACGTTTTAATTAATACAAACGCGTTTTCCGAACAATCTTAGGCTGAGTCTGCGGACTCGAGGGAGGGCCCCCTTTGCAAACGGTATACGTCTTCCTTTTTTTTTCTTTGTACTTACTTCTTCGCTTTTATCTTGAATGAA
Organism: Solenopsis invicta; assembly: GCF_016802725.1. Classification (NCBI taxonomy): domain Eukaryota; kingdom Metazoa; phylum Arthropoda; class Insecta; order Hymenoptera; family Formicidae; genus Solenopsis; species Solenopsis invicta. The sequence continues at coordinate 1,301,324 of NC_052665.1, forward strand.
ATCGAGGCAGGATTGTCTCGGAAATCCGAATGAGAAAGACGAGTGACTCTTCAATCCGGGGTCGGGTTTTCCCTGCCATAGCGGATTAATGGAAAATAATGGCCGGCAACGCAGAATTGCGGTCGAGGAATCTCGTTATTTCCCTGTCGGAAACCTGTCGCTCATATTTATTTGTGACAGAACTGTTCCGGTACAAATATGTTGAATTCCGTCCGATAATTGCCTGAACACGACGACTACAATCGCTTCGTGTCGCGTCATTTGTAATTTTTTCCGCCGTCACCGTTAAAGGCAGGAGTAATATATCTAAAGTTAAATCGAGACTAATTTAAAAAAATACGATTTAATCGGCAATTTTCCTCGCGCGATAGCCGAGTCGCGAGGATTTGACTCTGGTTCGGGATTGTACGCTCGAGAGCAAGCGGAGAGGATGAAAGAAGAAACAAATCCCAACTGGAAAATCTGTTGATAGATTGCTGCACGGGAAAGAGCAGCACAATAGTGACATTTCCGATATCGCTTTATATCAGTTACGTATGTAGCCGGAAATTATGAAGATTGTCATTTTTGCTAAAAAAATCATTCGAATCTAATGACCTAATGGTAATTACTATATACATGATATCGTATCTGTGAAATATATTTGTTCAGTATGTCAACTGCAGTTACGTGACTAACAAAAGAAGGTAAATTATTCCTTCGTGGATCTTCACGTTACACAATTGTGCTTATATTACCGTGAATCTGCCATATCTCATTTCGTTTTACCGTATCTTGTGTGTAACCAGATTAAACGCGCGCAGCACGTTGCTTCGCATCCGCGCAATTGCGGGTATACGCTTTCAAGTCTCATCTCTCATTTCTTGCATTAGTGAATTTCTCCGCGCACTACTCGTAAAGGTAAAATCACGTTACAACGAATATTCAAAAGTTGAAAGCTCCGAGCGGTAGTAATAATTGTTCATAGCAGATGTGCGGGAGGCGGACGATCTTCTTTATCTCGGCGAGACGGCGGCGGCGGCGGCGGCGGCGCGGGCGCAGTCGGTTATCGCGGAAGAAAACGCATGCGGCAACTGCTCCACCTCGAGATTTCCCCGGCGGTGAGACGCGGAAAAACATTTTCACAAAGAAACTCATCGTCTTGCAGCTGTAGGTAACGTCGGCGGACTGCTGCGGTGCCTCCTCAAGATAATGTTAATATCCAGCTCGGTTTTGTAATTGGCAATTATTTTAGCTTACTCCGCTCTTTGTTCTCCGACGTTATCCCGGCGACGGTGCTCGGCCGGATTCCCCGAAGAATCCTCGAATGTGCCTGCAGCTGCGCCCTTTACGCAATCACTTCGGGGCTAAGCCGCCGTCGCCGACTCCTCCGTATCCCCGGCGGCCTGGAACTTCTCTTAACGCGAAACGTACGTCCCATTTTCCGTTGAATCTCCCGCTACCGGCGGACGCTGAGAAAATTCGGGATCAGGATTTTCCAGCGACTCTCTCCCGCTGCGCGAGACTTACGCTAACGGGACGAATATTTTCGCGAACGTTATCGCGAACGGTCGCACCGACGACGACGACGACCACGACGACGTTCGTTCGTTCGTTCGTTCGTTCGTTCGTTCGTTCGTTCGTTCGTTGCCAGCGACGCGCGTCCACCCACGAGGAAGACGGATAGTCAAAAGCGGCATCGAGATCACGACCACGATGTGCGCGTTTTAGCGGTAAATGCGAGGCGTGGCTTCCGGACTTTCGCGTTACGGCGGCGGTGCGCTATCGAGGACAGGCATAAATCTCTGAACCTCGTCTGGCCGCGAATGAGCGCGTGGAAGTGCGCGTACACCCCAGATCTCTCTCTCTATCTTTCTCTCTCCCTTCCTCTTTCTCTCTGCGGCGTACGCGCGTACAAAAGCGAAAGGTTATTAACGAGCCTAGATTAAACCCGATAACACGCCGCGGCGGTATCTTTTGGCTCATGGCGATGCATGAGGCGCCCTTTGCCGGCACGGCGCTGCGCCGCACCGCTTCTCTCCCTCGTTATCCATTTTCGCCGTTAACGTTTAATGCATTCCCCGAGCGGGACTGGTGCGCACCCTGTGCCAGTCGCAAGCCTTGCCTCCACAAATTTTGCAAAACACCGATATAAATCGTTTGATAACGCGCATGGCCCTGGGCATCGATATATATACAACGCGGGAGTCGACGGCAGGCAGGTGGAGCACCAGCAGCAGCAGCAGGGTACGGGGATGTGGGAAGAGGGTGGGTCAGCTGGAAATTTGGCGATACGCCAGGCGGCACCGACGACGTTACGAAGTGCGCACTCCCGCACACCAGCCGGTGCATCGCGTCGTTCGGTGCCGACCGAACGTGTCGGATGACGTAGCCGATATCGCTAATTGCAAAAACTACCACCACGGAACATCGCCCGCTGCGCCGCGCCGCACCGCACCGTGCTTTTTAACCCGCGCTAACCAGCGCGCATCGCGCCGCGTCCGGTTTTGAATTCGATGCTATCGCGAGTAATTTAGACGTTTCTTTTAACGCGAAACCGCAACGCCAGCGATGTCGCTCGTCGATGTGCGGAATTTCGCGGAAACTTTTCTAATATCCATTCACACCGGCCCGTTAGACATGTTTTCAACTGGCACTTGCTGTGTAGCTCGACGATAGAGCGTGAATATATTTTGACGTCACTTTCAATTAATATGGATATGAAAAAGGAAGAGAGAGAGAGAGAGAGAGAGAGGTGTACGAATATATAATAAAAGGATTTAAAAATTTTCAGCCCGTGAAAATTCATACCGCAGTGCGATAGAAAAATATGAAAATATCGCCAAATGTATCGGACTTATTCAAACGAATAATACTACATTTTTTGAAGGAATATTAAATAAAATAGAGAACCGTGACTGAAAGGTGCTAAAATTAATTCATTCAAATAAATTCGCGCTCGTTACGTCCTCCATGAATTTCAATCTTTGGAATGGAAAAAAATCCACGCGAGATGAGACAATGCGAAGAAGCTTTTCCAAGGTCTGTGCAGCGACGCGGACACTTACGGCAATTAAGCATTTCTCTTACAGGATCCACAAACTCTCTCCGAGAAAAAACTAAATAAATACAGGACCGCGCAGCAGAGTTCGCCTTGCACGGAGGCTGGCCGCGAAGGACGAGGTCGATGTGGATACGTGGCGGTTGGTACTGCCAGGGAGCTTGTGCAAACACAAAAGCTCACGGCTGAAGATAAACAGTGAGACTGTAAGCTGCAACATACCTTCGGGCATTGCGCGGTAGGATGGAGGTAGGAAGAGCAGCAGCAGGAGAGAAATACACGGACGTCGTGAGCGCCCCTTTCGAGGGGTGAGAGGACAGGAGGTAAGACGCGCGGAGAAAGCCCTGGCGAAAAGAGCCAACCTATAACGTTGACACCTATACCTAAGAGCCGAAGGCAGCACCCCTCTCCTCCGCCTCTTCTGTGGAGGTCCTCTGTAAACTTACGACATTAGACCGTCTGCGGAATAAACTCTCGTCTTAACGGCGAAAGTATACATGACGCGTAATCCACTTTGTTTCTCCTGCTGCGTTTCTCCTGCGCGCGATTTCTGCGTGACGCAGGAATCTTCTCGACACTCGTCGTGAATCTTTCCGAGTCTCGAGTTTGCAGCGCACTCCGGAATTCGCATTCGCGAATTTCGCACGAGCGAAATGGTCGAATAAAAGCGTCGCTCGTAAAGCACAAGTAAAAACTGCATTTACGCTTTACCTTTTAACACGCAATGCGTAACGTTGAAATTACATAATATAGTAATGACACGCGCGTACGTGATATATATTATATACATATTAATGACTAGAATATTTGATAGAGTTGAACAAATTTTAATTTAGTTACTTTCTCGTGCAATTATTGGTTTTGCAATAGATTTAATTAAAATATCGTGCGTCTTACCTGTTGTTGTTTCCGTTGGATAGATCAGAAATCGTCCTGCAACAAATACAAATAATATTACTAATTAGTTATTGTTAATATAACTAATAATAAAGTAATTATGCCATTTCACTGAATTGGAAATAATAACATAATGAAATTTATTAGCCGAGCTGACTTTTCATTTTAATAATGCAATATGTTAATAATGCAAAACAAACGAAAGATATGATATTAACTGCGAATTGGATTATTTCTAACGCTTCATCACGTTTAGTATAGTGATATAATTATTAGAGGAAATGTAATTACATCGTTTATTTTAATATATAGTACATTACATTTCTCTTTTTCCTTTAATCGAGTAACTGAAAATTTAATTTTTCGAAAACAATGATGGGTGAGAGTATATTTTGGAGCAGCTAATCTAACTTGAAGTCTTAAACTTGTAACTGGGTTAGTGGACGCGTGCTCATCGCCCATGACAAAGGTTTGCACTTCAAAACTACGTGACGTAGCTTACATTCATGCTGCGTGTTCTCGGAAAAGTGACGCGTTGGTCATTACTTGCAGCCACGAGTACTCGATTGCACGAGGAATAATTAATTCAAGCAATGTCATTAAAAGTATAGCGAAAGTTAAAACGTGCTAAATGACACGTTTATCTCAGTAAGCTCGTCAAAACGACACTTTCGTCGCGATAAAAGTAATTCGCGGGTGGTATGAACACAATTATGAAATTGAATAAAACATATCTCATTAAAGAGATATCACGAGTCATTTACACACCTGGTTCTCTCTGTTTTGTAGCGTGGTAAAAATTAACGCCAAATAATCGATAGGAATCGCGCACGGAAACGCGAAGTAAAAAGGAATGCGGTTAGAATGTTTTTTTTTTTACACGGCACACAGCTGATAGCCGCAACGATTATCCATCGAATTTATCACGAACGTATCTCCCCGAGGCCTGCATGTGTCGGGCTCGTGTATATAATTTATTATCACTTCGCGTTACTAAAAATGCCTTTACTGATTCATTCGCAGACGCATAAAAACCACGCCGTCATACATTACTCCATGGAGACCCTTGTATCCACTTTACGCACACACAATCAACTCTCCGCTATAAAGCGCGCCTCACAACCCAGCAATATTTTTCCCTCCACTTTTGCGTTTCACAACTTTGAGCATGAATATAAAAGGCAACGGAAGTCTTGGGAACTTCATCACTATATTCTTTCATCAACTTGTTATCTCATCAAACATTTTACGGCATCGTGTCTCGGTGGTCAATTTTTCTACATTATTTCTCTTAAACTTACTGCATATTTAACGGTCTAAACGTAATTACAACAGATTTTCGCTCACAGCGCCGATATTCAGGACCCAACTGGAATATCTCCTAGCTCTCATTTCACAATGATTACATGACTTCCTGGACCAAGTTTCCGTTATTGTGTGTAAAGTGGCATGCGCGGATATAAATAAATTTCGTTCGTAGCATTCAGTGGAGCCAAGAAGTCTAAAGCTAACTGAAGTTGTACCGAGTTTGAAACTTGCTCCACGAAGCACAGAAGCAGTAAGATCTTGCACAATGCGTTACAGGGTGTAGGGCTCCCTTGTTAAAGATTAGCACGATTCTAGAAAAGCTCTTCGAGAGTGAATGAAAGACACGAACGGGGATATTGTTTTCTTGTCGCGTGCTTGGAACTAACTTCGAGTGGGTAACAGAGATATAGCAGAGTAGAAGCAAGATATCGCTAAAGAGTGAGCCAGAGAATTCCAAGATCAATAAAGAGAACTTTAATCAAGACTAAAGTAATAATGTCACAAAGAAAAAACGTGTGTGTGTGTGTGTGTGTTAAAATTAGATCTGGAGCTTGTGTATGTTCGCGGCGATAACATTTTTATACTTTGAATATAATATTGAAGGATTGAAACAAATGTAACGATCCATTTATATCCCAACTTAAAACGTCTGTTCTTATAACTGTCTTCTTAGGAAAATTTTACGTTGCTATAATTGGATGGACTAAATTCGACGTGATCAATAATATTTTACTGCAGTCTTAATAATTTTTGTTCATTATAAAAATGTTACAATCTGTTCATTTTAAAAACACAATGAAATCTTAATCAAACAAATTGAAAATTAAATAAGTAATAAAACCTGCATCTTGCGTAAGAAAACAAAAAAAGTTAAATGATCGCATTTCGTGTTACGAAATGTGTACGATTTCTGTAAAATTTTTAAATGTCTACGCAATGTGAATTTTTAAATTAATATTATATTTTATTAAATGAATTACGTCATAAATTACTTATGATAATCTAAAATGCTTTTATATTTATCATAATTTTTGTACGGTCATAAATATTTAATATTTGCATTTGATAAATATACGTGTGCATGTACAATATTTTTTACAAAAAAAAATAATTAATATTGATATATGTATACATATTTGGAAACAAGAGCATTGACCGTGGCTTGTAATTACAAATACAAACGCTTCATTAATTTTTATCCGTTACGTTAAACGCACACATACATCTTTTTCTGATGCAGTGCGTACTACAAATCACCCTGTTAGAGCGATTAATTGGGTCAAAATCATTATCGGTCTCTCCTCTGATATAATTAATGATCGCGACTTTGAACAGTTAACTTCAATTACTGGATCCGCACCGCATTCATTATTGCACTTACGAACTGTACACACGCACACGTGCGTCTAGACATAATCTCGTTAATACTGGAAGACGATGTTAGTTATAGCGGATCATTTAAGCTACTCCACATGCGATTCTAGTGTAATTATAGATACAATTTACAGAATATGTGTAATAATAATCTTACGTAGCAAATCTTAATGTAAACTTTAATTTTAGCCATGCCATGTTGGTCGTTTATATGATTTTATTCAATAAATAAACGCGCCTAAGATATAATTATCGTATTATTATTAAATTTTTTTCGCATATAAATGAAAAAGCAAATCAATGCGTAAATCTACGTTACAATGTACAATTGTATAGAAAAAATTTGTTTCTCGGGGAAGCATACATCCTATATATTTCAGAATTTAATAAAACTAGAACAGCACACGTGAACAATATAAAACGATCGGAATAAAATAATTTTCTACCAGCTAGCCTGGAAAATTTCATGGAATGGTGGATTACCGATACATGGAGTACGTACGAGACACGCGCATTAAGAGGTCAATATTTAATAGTGCGACGATCAATAAATGAACGCATTGTTTTCTGAAACGTATTTTCGTGCTTATTTCGCGGCTCGTTGAGCTCGCGAGCCGTTTTATCGTTAATGGAAACGCGAGAAATTAAAGCTGGCACGTTTTTCGCGCGTATATCAATGAGCATAAGGTATCCCGGCTATGTCCGTCGCGTCGAAGAAAAGAATTCCGTTCAGGTTGCATTCGGACGACATTTACGTGCAAAGCGTACGCGTTCATCATTCTTCTTGGAGTTTCTCGTATCGTCCCCCGTCTTACCGTTGATGTAGTCAGAAGGCAGCGCGTTCTACACACAAAACAACCCTGTCCCGGGAACATTCCGGCGCACGTACACCCCCGGTACGATACCCCTTTGCAAGGAGCTCGACGAGCGCGAATGCTGGGTTTCGTTCGCAGTGGCTAGAAGAGGGGTTGGGTCTCCAACAACTTGAACAACTTCACAATAGCCCCGGCCTTTGCACGCCACTCGCGAAATAAACTTTACCCGCGTAACTTTAAAATTGATGATCGTGCCACCGACACATGTAAGAGTAGAGAAATACAACGTCCGTCAATGACAGTTTATCGACGCGGCTTAGTGCACATCTAGTATTGTACGGATCGACTAATTGCTATTGGTCGTGCGTATAATCTTCCATTGGATTTCCTGATGGATGTTATACGTGAACGATATGTCTACGAGAGAGAGAGAGAGAAAGAGAGAGAGAGAGAGAAAGCTTTTTCAACCGGTTGATGTCTCTCACAACGCTCGAGGATACTAAAACAGAAGTAAATATAGGCAACTACAAGCTCCTGCTGATGCCACTGGTTGTACGGCAGTGAGAAAATTTCAGATCTGTCCGAAATAGCAGTTGGACTATCAGACTATTTATGTGCGCCCTTGGTTTGGTTTCATTGTTACGAAAGCGTAACTCGCCGCGCTGTACTTAGATGCAAAAACATGTGCATTTCAATGGAATCTGAATCAAAGTTGAATTTAGAACGGACATGTGATGTGATATGTAAATGTATCCTTCCTGTTACATAAATGATGAAAGAACTGCGGAACGCGTCGTATATAAAATGCCTCGTGACTATCATAAATGTTATAGATTAACGATATATTTTCGAGATTAATTAGAATCGACATTTTTAATACGAAAACATACTACATAAATCAAGAAAATGCAATTAAATTCTCATAAAAAATTTAATGGCGACTTAATTTTAGTCTCTTGATTTATTAACAATTTATTTTATTTTGACATTTTGTTTTATGAGAAACAAAAATGGGGAGAAAGAATAATAACAAATTAATCTATTCATAAATATTATTTTTCCAAACAAAAACAAATTGCGTTTGAGGCAGAAAAATTAGATTTTAATTGAGACATCAGATTTAATGTGCGGTAACATCCCCTTTATCGAGATCAATTTGAAATATCGAGAACGGAAAATATACGGCATACATTTATTTTATAATGCGCGTTAAAAATTTTCGTGGCAGCGACAAATTGCCTGGCTCACGGTGCTCAGTGTTCGTTTTTTTTTTTTTTTTTTTTTGTGGCGTGCAGCATACTGTTGTGTACACGCGGTCACTTGCTGTCATTTGCTCGGCAGAATTTGAACGCGAGATACTCCGTGTTGTATTACTACTCGAAACGGAATCACGAATAGTAGGAGACACCAAACGCGATTCTCTACGATTATTATAATTAGCGATTATCAGCCTGCGTTATTAATTAACTCTCGCGATTAATGACGCGTAAACGTATCGAGGCAACGATTATTTATCGAAGCAGATATTTCGCGCGATTATATTCGTTTAATGTGGAAATCAGAACGATAGGGGATGGGAATTATAAATTGATGTTTCCGTTGCTATATTTACGGACGGTAATTATATCTTTAACGATGCTTGGTTCATAATATCTTGTATCGCGTTTTGAATTTTTTGCTGAATTAAATTTTTAATTTTTTCCATTATTTTCGAATCAATAAATTGATGTACGCATCGCTCGATTCGAATAAAGAAATATTGCATTATTAAATAATGTTTGTTGGAAAATTTGTTTATTTGAAACGTATTACGGATATAATACTGAATTTTAATTGTGTATATTTTTGGATAATCTTTTTCGCGCGCGTCTTAATTAAATATTAATTTATATAATTAATACTTTATAAATTAAGAAAAAAAGTAAATGCAAGATTTTCCGATATCTATATACCGCAGGCGTAAAAAAAGAAATTTATAGATACTTATCGTATTTTAACTAACTCATTTAATGATTATAATTGATTATATTAATTATAATTATTTATAATAAAGCCAATTTTATCTTAACTTACCCAAATGCATCGATAATTTGATTTTATATCGTTTTTAAGTAAAGTAAAATCCATATTATGTCGGGAAATAGAATTCTTTTACATGGGATTATCTCTCTCTCTCTCTCTCTCTCTCGGAAAGTTAATCAGTTATATCAATTATATATTTGACATAATTACATCTGAGAATCAATAACAGATCGATAGTGCTTGTGCAGCTACAGGTCTGAACATGAACACTATGCGATACTATTAATCTACTTTGATCCCTTGTAATTTGAAAACCATTATAACTTCGACATTTTGACTCTAATTAATCATCACTTTACTAATATTTTACATGGTGGTTGTAGAATTATGCAAAAGTGCATGTACTATTTTTATCCCGCGTTCTGTCACGACGTATTTTAAATTGCGAAAAAGAAGATTAAAGGAAATTAAATATTTAATTTATTTTAATTAAACTGAATTATTGGAATGTGCAAAAACTGTTTTTTTTTTTTTTACTTTGCCGTGATCAACTAAGCTAATACAACGCCACAAGAAAATCGATATTTACCTAAGCTTAAGTCTAAGAATTTCTCGTAAATCATTATGATCATAATATCCGGGAACTGCTATTAAATGCGTCGTAATTGAAGATGATAAGATCAAACATCTAATGAATTACTAAAAAGGAAGTTTCGCGGCTAGTTAATTCTCTAATAATCTTGTTTTAAGTACAATCCATATTTCAATCGTGAAAATGTCGATAATAGAATATGACACTTTTATAGCTCTGCCTGTGAATAAAAAAATATATTTAGAAACTTTTTTTTCTATATTGCTAGAAAATGCGTATAACAGAAAATTGATATTGGAAAAATATTATACAATAACGTGTAATATACGTGAAAAATAATTTTGCTATTACTGTGAAAAAAAAAAAATTTATTAAATTGCGCAATGTTAAAAGTTTATCAGCGCAGCCTCGCGTACTTTTGGTTTAATTATAACTATCTGGTACGGAGAGTGTGGTTGCTAAAAGTCAGTCATGAACGTACGTACGTCAAACCAAACGAATGCACTGTAATTTAAATTACCTATTTCAGACCCGTTAGCCCGGTTTGCTTTTCTCCGCTTTGATTAAATGTTTCAACATAGCGTGGATATTTATGAGATTACTACGAACGCCGTTCGGCCAAGCGTCGCTTTAAACGATCGAATTTTCCGGGAAGTAGGGTACAAAAAAGATAAATACAACTGGTCCATAGGAATTCTAACATAATTACGCGGCGAAGCGTGGATCTTGGTAGTACAATAAGTGTGGTACGTGCCACGTTTGCACAATGCGTATTAATCCAATAATTACGTACTAAAACCTGCGCCCATCCGAGAAGTAGCTCTTACACCCACCGCACATCCCCGAAAGCATGCATTAACAATCTAAGCATCGCGCAGATATTGACCCATGTTTTACGTTTATTTATTCACGCTGAATGTACATACGCGCTTTACACACAGGTACACTCGCGAATTCCATTTCCTTTTAAGATAATTAATACCGTTGCTGAATATAAAGCCATTAGGTGATATATATGCGTATCGATCTTTATTCCGAAAAACAATATTTCAGTGGAAAAAGTAAAATGTTTTTTTTTTTATGTGACCGTATTAAAATGAAACTTTTATTCTTGCATGTTGTAAAATCGTGGTAATGAGTGACAGAATATTGATATAACGTTATTATCGTTCATAGTAAATCTCTCTCTCTCTCTCTCTCTCTCTCTCTCTCTCTCTCTCTCTCTTTGTGCCCCATCCCAACCCTTTCTCTCTGACAAGAGAAATAAGCTTTATTTTTTTCATTTATATATTTTGTTCGCTCTGCCACGATTATCAATATTCGCAGAATAGATAGCATGTTGGGTGGATTCAAATATCACATAGTGATTTCTCGCAATAGTTGAAAAATTGTTTCATTAAATCAAATATCGATTCTGCTGTTCGGCGGAGCGAAATAAAGATAATAACAATTAGCAGAGCTGTAGTTATAAATCATACCATGCAAATCATGGAATTTATATTTATCACCGGACAAATCTCTTTCGTGACAATAAGAGACGCTGAATGTTTCTAATAGTCGTAACTAAACTAACGCTGAATACGCAGTTTGGACTAAAACCAAGTAAAATTAAACGTCAATTTGCTCTCAAATAAAGTCTGCATTATTATCATGTAGCGTGACATCGTCCAATTATCTTGTGCCATGCAAAGAGGAATTATGCGAATATTACGTCGGATAATCTTGGATATCTACAAAAACATACAAATATATAAATAATTGAGATATTCCCGGTAAAGTAGCAATAATAAGATTTTCGTTCATTCGCGCTAGTGCAATAGTAATGACGTAGCTCATTCATGATAGATCGTTCCACTTGGAGCAAATTGCAATAGCCGTGGAATTACACAGTAACAAAATAGATGCGTTAGAGATTTAATTCGCTATTGCGATTCGATTGTAATCCAATATCGCGACGGTGTATGACGTCTTATATCGCTTGGTTATCAAGCTCCATGTACCTATGACGATCTATACCAAATCCTGAGAGAACTGCATTGTGGCGATATAGAGCAGAAACAAGACGATATAGCTCTATCGCGAGGCGGAGTATGCGCGGGGAGAGGATAGCAGTTACGGCATACGGTAACGCGCCACTATTGACAAACATCTTCATTAGCTCCGGTTGCCTGTGTACTGTCTGCCTACAAACGTTGTATATATGCCGTGAAGCCATTCTCTATCTACCTGAGCATACCTGCGCATACCTTCGGAGCTGTAGACACGGACAGTAATTTGCCAGGATTGCTACTTGATGCGAGTTAAACCGACACGTCCGCAATGTCTCGACCTCCGCTAAATCTTACGGCACATTATCGGTGCTGAGCGAAACCGTTGGGAAATCGTGCGTCGACTGCGGTCGTCCATAAATCGAGGGACACTTTAATCCTAATTCAGGTCCCGACGTCGTACTGCTTACTTTGGCCTAGAAATGCATTTATAAAGCTGCCGTTTGGAATAACGGCCTATCGACACTTATATCGCACTCTGACTAATATCACATTCTGAGATATCGATAAGCAATTAAAGACAACTGACAATCCCACGCAAATATAGATGTTGCGTTCTGTTTATTCCGAAATAGATTTGTTAATTAGCGAACTATGATGTAACATCAAAGCGCGATTTGTAATTTTAATTTAATGCGTCTAAATAATTCAGAAAATATACAATTATGCGATGCGAGTGTTATGAAAGCTTAAACGTGAGCTTCAAAATCTGTAACATCGATCAGTTGATGCACGTGATAAGGCAAATAATTAATGAGCGCTTGTGTCATAACAAAATCTGTATATAGATCATACGTATTGTAATATTATGATATATTACCTGTAATAATTACTTTACATCGATCTCTCGTTTGTTTCATCTCATTTGCGTAAATTACACTATTAGTATTGCTCCTCAATAATACAGAAAATAATTAAAAAAAGTAACTCGAAATATGACGATGGTGTCTGTAACATGATAATTTAATATAACTTGAATTTTGCAACTTCCGCTGCAAGCTTCTTTTGCATACGAAAACGATCGTGCATATTGCATTAAATAAATAATGCAAGTTACAATGTTTATGCTGCTTGATCAAGAAGATGCTTTTTATATACATATTTCTTTCTCTTTAAGAAAAATCTTGAAATTATAAAATTATTTAAATTGGAATCTTATTTATGTCGCTGGCAGATCTCGTGATAGAAAAGAAGACTAAATGAAACATAAATTGATATTTCGTCTATGAAAAGGTTAACGCAATACATATATAAAATTGTTAAAATACTGCTTAATGAAATATGTGATAATGGAATCACATTAGTTTTTATTATGAATTTATAACATAAACTTTTGCGCGACAAATAAATACTGTTATCGTGTGATTAAAATAATAGCAAATTATCATAAACAGAATAATCGGTTTTTTAATCAAAATACGTATGAATATAACGAACACAAAGTTATTTTAAATTGACCAATTTCCTGAATAACATTAATGGCAAATGAAATAACATTTTCATTTTGCAAACATTTGATTTCGTAATTTAAATTAGTTTTATTTTAAGAAAAGGTGCCAAGTCTTTATTATACTAGTACACACCTCTCGGAATAAAATCGGATAAAACCTCGTTTCTATTTTTTTGTGGATGGATCGGTGAAAAATCCAACATGTATTGTGAGATATCTTTTTTCATTTTATCTCGAACGATTGCCATCTGTTCAATTTTTGGATGCATGAAATACATTTTTCAGTTTTATTCGGCTCAGAAGATCCAGGAAAAAAAAATAACGGTGTATACGTTCTCCTCAATATAAAAGTATTTCGTCAAAGTACGTCACATGTTTTTATATATAAACGTAAAAAAAAACTATTCTCTAGACGTTACATGAAAATCCGATATACGAACATACTTTGTGCCAATAGTAATATATTTATACGTGTTCGAATATCTTACATGTGTCAAATATAGTCAGAATTATCCCGATGTTTGAAAAGGCATACAACTGACTTGATGAGAAGGCTGTTGCTGCAATCGGACGCTGAATGTATACGAGCGCAACATATCTGTAGCTACGGCGCAAAGAGATAATGGTCATAATTGTATTACCAATTCTGTTTGTCGCAACAAACGAACTCCATTCGTGCCACTGTCTCGCGTGCACCTCACTTATTGTCGCTAACACAGTTGCGTTCGCCATTTTAAACTGGTTCGTACAGTGCAATAATTAGCGTCTCGGTACGCGTGCTTTCTTTTAAATCTGTATAAGCTGAATTCCAAGCATTCTCTTTTGTCCAAATTAAGTGTCTATACTTTAAATCCAAATGTGTAAAAGGTACACACTTAGATTTAGAGTATGGATAATTAATTTGGACAGGCACTGCATTTCATTCGATAGTGCATTCGACTGCATATACTTGCGATATTATGCATTTTCAGGAATGATTAATAAGGATGTCAATCATAATTATTATTATTACACTGATCGCTCGGACAAGAACAATGACAGTAGCCAACGACTACAACCAAAAGGAATATTCACGGTATTAATAAATTAGTTGGTGATAGGCAAGCACGATGTAACAGCGTCGTTTATCACGAACTTGTCCATTCATCGTTACGAGGATTAGATTAATTACCGAAAAGCCCGATAAAACGGCGTGCCTGGCACCTAAGTGCAGCACGGGCTCGTCAATCAAGCCGGAAAGTAATTCTTACGCGAATCTCCAACACCAGCGGGCGACGAGTGCAATGAAAACTGCCAAGAATGGCACAGATAAAATATGAGGACAGTACTTTTCGTAACGGTATGCGTTGCATTCGAGTCGCGTTGGATGCGATAAATCTTTTTATTCTTATTAATTAGCAATATTTGTTTTATTTCTATAATGAATCGCGCGATTAAACATTGATGATAAATATCGCAGGTAGAGTCCCCTTGATCCGAGCGATGACGACGTGAGTGAGGAATCGACGTGTTTTCAGTGCGATGAAAGAATTGCATTTCTAACGTAGCCCCGCGCGTCCAGTGTCCCCATTTACAGGGTAGATCCTATCGACGATTCCGACGACACATTGCAATCGCGCGTACAGACACACGCGCGGCCCCGGTCAAGCCTGGATCGGTCGCATCGATAGGCGGCGCGCGGCCGTACCATTATTTCCGAGAATAGCATCATTTTCGATACTATTACCTCGAGTACACCCGCACGACAGTCCAACGGATGGATACAATGGCGATGTTTGCGCCATGCGGGAGTGGAGACATAGCATACGTAGGCGCGAGTATAGATTAGGCTGATGGTGCTGGGTGGTGATGCAGGAGCAGGTCTGGCCAGGCCACGATATGCTTACGAGATTGATAATGCCGGCACGTCGGGATCGAATGGCTGCTAGATAAGTAGAATCCGATATATAGATGACGCTCTACTCGAGCGTACGTACATACATAGCGCTATGCCTAATTGCTCGTAAATGACGGATCACGATGTCAAGTCGGGAGGTCAAGCGACTCCTCGACGGTGCCTCGGCAACCGGGTTCTCTCCCGCGACCCTGCCCCGCCGTCTAATCCCTCCATACATATCCCTATCCATTCGATTTTGAAGCCTGAAATCGGGACGTCGGCTCTCGCTACGTCTCGTTGACGAGCACGGTTCTGCCTCTGTCACTGTCGTTTTAGGGATTTAAATGTGGGTCATCCTACCCTTTGTCGATTACGAGGCATCCGTTCAGCTCGCCGAATAACGATGTGATGCTGTGGAAAAAATTTCGAAACAAAAAAAGTCCATCTGCATCCGCCAGATTGTAAAAAGCGTACGTCAAGCGATGATGGGAATATGTTTGCAATGGCATCGAATTATAAATAGATAATATAAATTAGATGGCGTATAATTGGGCGATGTGCGGTTTTACGTGCGTAGCGTGTGATATTTATGCATTTATTTGACGTTGCTTTTTTCGTCCCGATTTTCAGAAAATACGACTCGCAATTAACCTCCGCTGCTTAATGTGTGGCATAAGAGCCATAACACGGGATGACGGGTACATTCCGGCCGCGCGAGAGTCTCTTTAAGAGCGAAATTTTACACTTTTATAGCGTATGACTGCACAGAAATGCACTCTACGACACAAATATCGCGCATATGCATTTTGAGTATGCTTGACCATGGATAACGCGATAAACTTTACGACCCGAAGCTCGTCGCTCGTAATGGATTTGCAATATGTTGCAAACGGAGCGCGGGACGCGCGACATGCGGCAGCATGAAAAGTGTGACGGCTTGCCATCAGGAAAATTAATATGGATAGAATTATTTGCTGGAATTTTAAACTGAACCTCAACAGCGCGACTTATTTCGCAAATGTTCATATTTATTTATAGAGGTATATTGAAACTTGGCTGTTACCTCTTTACCTAGAAATGTCTTTTTTTTTACATTTCTAATATAAATTTAATTTTCAAATCGTCTTCAATTTTCGCAGTCTTTTTATTTTAAGTTACATGACAACATGACACTTTTTATAAAGCTGAGTTGATATTTTTCCCAATAATTTCTTTACAGTTTTTTCAGGGGGGAAAAGGGTTAATATTTAATAATACGTGATATTACTCAATCTTGTTCAATTTAGAATTGTGTTATGATTGAAAATTAATTCGGCGCGCAATTTATTGAACTTGAGGAAAGTATATAAAATTACATAAGTAATACAAGCACGAAGACTTAGCTGCGACCGTAGAAGGCATTCTTGCTCAATTTGTATTGATATAACAACGGTCAAAATATCTCTCTCTACTACTTTCTATAAAATTCTTTGCACATCTCTTCATAATTTAAAACTATTTATATATAACCGTACCATATTATTTTTGAACTACGTACCCTTATATTTTGTTACATCACGTTAGAAGCGTCGTCAATGTACCATACGTAATTGACGAACATGATCGATGCATCGGAAGATTATGATACTCATTGTATCTCCGATAGTCGTAGCGGAATGTCGGCTTCGTCCAATAAGAGTATCCTTACCGTGAATTGAATCCATCTATCAAGTCCGGCCGTCATGATTGGTACTTAAGGGTGGTTTGTTGCTCGGCTTAGAACAAGATACCTTGATTGAATAGCGGGTGATATACGAGCGCGGATAACGAAAAAGACGGCGCAAATCTGCGGGCTCAAAAAGTTTAGCCGATAAATAACCTTTAACGAGCATCGCGATATAGATACGAATTCGATAAAGTGCAACGCTCTCGAGATAACGTTGGTGCACCCCAAGAATTTCGTTACCGCCGTCATTTCCAGAAAAATTATTTACAAGAGAAATTGCTCGATTCCAAAATGAATTAAATCTAATCGTGTTAATTTTATGATGTGCTTTAAAAACGGTAAAATAAGACATTGTTCCATCTATCAAGATGAAATACATGTATTGCGATTTAAGAATAAATTTCAATTTGCACAACCTGAATTAATATTTGCAAAACTTGAATGTAATTGCAATTTTAAATATTACATAATAAAAATTTTTAACGAATCGTCCAATTAAATTTCCGTATATTAATGTAGATTAAAGTTTCTCACATATTTTATACTCTCTGTGAAAGCGAAATATTTGCTTGTCCAAATTTCAACTTAAATTAGATCATAATCCTTTAATAGTATTAATAATATTGAAATTAAATTAATTACTATATTAAATTAATATCAATATCATTTCATTGCAATATATTCAATTATGTGATTATTAAAACCGTTATGTTCAGTTGCGCTTTAAGTGTAACCAAAGGAAAATAAAATAAAATTGATATTAAAGGAGTAATGGAAAAATTGACATTCGTCGATAAGCATTTTATTGCGTATTTTATTCACTTCTATTCACCGCGAGCGCGTATTTTTAATATTTTCCCGACTCGATATTAATTGTTCGTACTCGTGACAGTGTTGACAGCACGAGGAGTTTCGTTACTAAGAGATGCATGCATTATCCTTTGTTCCATGATAGAATATGCGGCTTTTGGTACCGACCAGCATGAAGCAGTACATACGTCATTGTCCAACGGGTGTTCTGCGGTGGTAATTGTCATTTGATCTCGGTAACCCTCCCATATATACGTAGCGCCCACAGTTCCTACCCGCCTCGCAGACATTCATCATTTACAGACAATTGCCTCAACTTGCCTTGCACGATGCGTAAGCTACTGCTAGGTAACCCTAGTGAGACATCCACCGTTCATTGACGTAATATATATTCCGCATGCGATTGCAATCGTAAGACGATGCGCGCATAACTGCGACATGTCTTTGACGGGATTTCGTCATCTGCGGAGTGTAATACTAATTGACTGCGGCCGATCGATACCAGAACGATATTCCCAACGTGGAAAGAAAACTCGCGCCCGCCGTTGCGTGCGCAAATGATTACGTTGCGGATGTTTAAATATCAATATTATCTTTTTGAGAAATAAATGCTGTATTTCCGATCGCGGTAAAAGTACCGCTGAAACTTGGCGAAAGGTTAATCGAGGCATTAAGCAATTCTATCATCATTTATTTAGCCAACATTTTCGTCAGAAAATTCTAAATTCGCTCGCACCTATCTTAATAATATTATGAATTAATCGAAGCTTTTAGCGTTTAATAAATTTATACGTTGAACTTCTTATCAAATAAAATAATAAACTGTCTAAGCTTGTTTACGCACCGTGAATCAAAAACCTAGCAAATTCTGGAAAATAGTTCTAAAATTCATTTTATGGCAGAGAAAGGAGATAAAGTTATCTATTATTCAATTTTACTGTTTTAAAAATTTATCAATTGATAGTTCCGAAATGATATTAAACCATATATCTTCCAAAGACGTCTCCGTTCGCTGTGATATACGCGTGCTCACTTTAGCAAGAAGGACTACAGCGAAGATAGAGAATCTCGGAGACTCCATCAACAGTCTATTTTATAAAGCTGTTAATTAAGGACAAGACCCATGGTCACGTTGCGCGTTAGTAGGAATATCTTGGAACGCCTTATGAATATTTATATACAGCAGGCTGCTGATAATTATACTAGGAGCCGCTACATAAGTCCCCTACCGTTTACGTCTACTTACTACTTAAAAATTTATTATCCTTTAGTTTTTATCCTGAAATAGCAATTAAAATAAAAAAAAAAACTTAGCTGCACTTCGTTTTATTATAGGTTAATGAGAATTAAAAAAATCCAACGGAATACAAATATAATATCTATACGCTTTCCGAGTGAGATTGACGTGATCAAACCAACCGTTGCAAAATCAAACCAACCGTTACGCGTTTGTTAGCTAAGGGAGATGGTACATAAACGTCCGGAAAAACAACACGTCAAGTTGTTGAGCTTAATTCGAAAGCGGAAAGGCTACCGCGAACAATGTATAATTAGGAAAATAATCTGAAAACTCAGGTCGTGAAGAGGAATGGGCAAATTACATGCACTAATTATTTGCATAAATATTTATGGTAGAGTTACTTGCTTGCAAGAACACGCGCATTTCGTCCGTATGCCAAAATTCAAAATGCATATGCTGTAGGTAAATGGAAATTAGCAAAATGTGCTTCTGAAATTTTCGCGTAATAAGATAGCGAAAATCAGCTTAACGCGAAATCACCGTGAGATGCAAATCCAGATTTTTACAGTATGGGGATTTGCCGCTGAGATCTCTGCTCGCGCGAAATATTCGCCTTGGCGCATTACTAGTCAGACACCATAGATCTGAACGGGAGCACTCCAAGGCGGTAGTCTAAATCTACTGCGGTTTTGCCGTGAATCTCGGAGGTAACATACCGAGAAACTCTGTTTACGGCCGAATCCTCAGGATCGCTAAATCCAGGTTACTCATTTCCTCTACATCGACCTCGATGCACGAAAAGCGTTTTAATGAATTCTCTCGCGCGAGATGAGCCGCTAAATGCTACGCAAATTTATGAGAGAGCGAGGTACGTACGCGCCACATACAATAATAATAATAATTTTGCAAAAATAGCAAAAATGAAATAATTTATAATATAATATTTTTTAATGCATTCCATATATTTAAAAATATTAAAATGTTAGAGATTAGAGATAAATTAACCATTAAAAATAGATTATGTATTTTTTCACGTTTCTCTCATATTAAGTTAAAAAAGACTTTGATTTTTTTTGTACAATTTGGAATAAAATTTAAGCGTAATGCAATGTAGAAATTCTCTCTCTCTCTCTCTCTCTCTCTCTCTCTCTCTCTTTCTCCTCCCCTCTCCCTCTCTTCTTTCTAAAATTTTGAAATAAAAGTTCAGCCTTGTATAAGTACGAATATAAAATCACTGCTTCTCCCACTCGGAGATGAGCTTACCCGACCGGAAGTTATTATGAAGCAGAAACGAGAATAAATCTCGACGTAAATCACAAGCGCGAACATTCCTTGGAATTATTCGCGTCGTGGATTACGCGTTTGCGTTCGAAGTGGACGTGCGCTTAGAGAAGGCGAAAACTCCTTGCCCTCCCGAGTTATGAGGGCAGCTCAAATTCGTATCACGCCACCTGCGTAATATCGGCTGCACAACTTATCGCTTTTCGCCGCAACGTTGACCAACGTAAATAACGCCTGTATCACTGGACATATCCGTTTCATCGTCCGACCGTTTCTATTTGCCTTTCAACAAAATCAAGAGACATTTCGTCAGATAGAGCGACGTCAAAGCTGCGTCATTTTGCTGCGAGCAAAGAGGAACTTTTTAACGCCACACATGCCCTACAATTGCGCAAAAATTAAAAAACCATTCGTATTGTCATTGTATCAATCTATACAATTTGCGCATCATTACTGCTGTTATATAGGTATATCCGCAAGCTTAAATCCTTTCTTTATTAAATATTTATTGAAACGCCAAGTATTACAGCAGATTAAAAAAAAGCACGTATACTCGTAGAAATGCAGAAAATATATAGATTCGTCTAATTAAAAAAATACCTTTATAATACAATGATATTGAGGACAATTTCTTGAGAATTGCAACGTTTTATAATACGTGCATTATTTTATATACGAACGAAAAGAAACGAGAAATTAACTAAAGAAAGATAATCCCATTTCTATTTTTGCGCCGACAGAAACAAAGAGGTAATAGTAATCTTTGAGTTTAGTTAACGAATTTTATCGCAATTAGCTTTATATTGGATTTGAAAGATATAAGAGGTTCCTGAGAATGCAAAAATAAATAAATGTATTGTCAAGTTATTCTTTATATACATATTGTATTGAACGTTAATAATATATAGAAAACCGCGACGGCTGTTTTATAGTAAAGAGTATTTTAAAACAGTAATTGGATCAAACCCTATGCAAAAGTGGAAAAAAGGAGTGTTTCCTTTGATACGTTTCATTAAGCTCTGCTAGGATTCTAAAAATATTGCATTGCTCAATCCAGTTTGCCGTTCCATTATAACGATATAGTACATTCTTTTTTTCCTACGATTATACTTTACAAGTTTTTAACGAAGAGGATATCATCGTGTCTCTAATGTATTCCGCTTCATTAAATGAAGTCTCTATTTCGAGCTATCATTAACCCCGATAGATACGAAGAAAAAAAAGGGGGATGGTAATAAATACCAATCTCTACGGTGCGTAGTAGTCTCAGGGCAGAAATCTCTATTAAGCCAGGAAATCGATTATGTCTCCGGCAACGGCAGCCGCGCAGTCATTCTAAACTAAACAAAAAAGTCGCTGATGCCTTGTCGGACTTCTGCTCCTGATATGCAAACGTAAGCTCTGGCCAGAGGTATATATACATATACACATATATCTATGTATGTACGGCGAAAGGGTCCAGCAGATGTAGGATTACTGCTGCACCATTGCGAGAGGACCTATAGCGTGTGGTCCCGAAACGGTTCTGTGCAGAGGAGAGTTGCAGGAACCGAAAGAGGGAATGGTATAGCGGAGAGGAATGACGAGGAGGGTGGGAGGGAGGAGAGGAAGAGGAAAAGGAAGAGAGTACGGTTTCACCCGAATGCATCGATAGCACGGTGGCCCAGTTCCCTTTCCCTCCTTCACCTCCTTCTCTGATCCCTCTCATTTTCTTGCTCTCCTCGTCTATCCACCACCCTCTCTTGCAATGCTATCTTTGTCGATCTGTCCGTTGACATCTAACCGATTATTCTTTCTCTTACCTTCTCTCTTCTCTCTCTCTCTCTCTCTCTCTCTCTCTCTCTCTCTTTGTTCTCTCACAACATCCCCGAATTTATAGGCGACCTCGTCGCTACACATCCGCGATTCAATAGAGTTACGATGATATGGAAGTAATTTCGGAAGTCCTTGAAATTGCATACGAAGAAAGTTGTACGGTATGTCTGCACTGCAGGGGATACATATATTATTGTTATTATTACATGTTTATAAACTATGAACGTACAAGCGATTAAGATCCATTGTTATCACACTAAACCGTAATATTTCGTATCTCTCGTAAAGACAATCGTACGAATTATGTATTATGTATCGCGCATACTTGAACGCAGATAACATACATGGCTGTGACATAGTGACCGCAATGCATACGGTAGGAACACTTGCGATTAGAGTGGAGGTTCACAGTCGCCACGAACACAGAATTATATTGATTGCAACACTCATCAACGATTAATTTCTCTGGAGCTCTATCTATATGCGATGTTAGCACATATACTCCAATATCCTGTGGAGTGCACAATTGCAAACCGCAATTCTGGTCCACTGAATGATTCCGAGAGCCGACATAATGTTTCCTAGTAATTTAACCGAACATATGCTTGTATTGTATATCTTTGTGAAACCGTAAAAATCGTGGGAAAATCATACGTTTGAACATTCGGTTAAAGAAAATAAAGAAGTAACTATATCACGTAACGCATTCAATAAGTATTATCATTTTACGTTAGTTTAAGTACACGAGTTGGGCTTGTCGCGATTTTGCATTGCCAAACATTTATTTTTAATTATTAATATCGGATGCTCGCGTGTGTGCGCGCGTATCCTCGTACAACTCAATAGTTGAACAAACTCACACGATGCCCAAATTAACAAGCATACAACGAAGACAGTGCACTCAATATTTCAATTAAAATCTATGGCAGTTTGCGGATTTGCGTCACAACGGTCTTACTATACGAACGTTTGACGATGTTCGATCCGCACATTGGACCGCAAACCTCGAGGTTACAAATTATTCGCAATCACGCAGAGTGGTTTCCCTATATCCTTCGATGGCATGTTCGTGGAAAATTAATTTGGTTCCGAGCCTTAGTTGCAACGTCGCGTCCGAAGATTCATCGTGACGCGTTCAAACTTGCATATCAGAATTAATTGAACAACCGCTGTTAATACGAGAAAGTTTACAACTTTCAGGCATTCCCTGTAACGACGTCTTAAAATTCCCTCAATGATTCACGATTGACGTGCATACGCGAATAACGCAATTTTCAAAAAATTTCGAGCTCAACGCTTTAAAGCGTATCAGATTATCGAAGCTTCCCATTTTCCGCTTATTATCTACTTTATCTCTCCGCGCTTTTCGGAAAGAGCGTACAATCTTTTGCCTCTCAGCTTGATATAGGGCTTGATCGGGGCTTGGTTTATACCCTGGCGTCTGCATGCATACAGATATCTCCAACGTATTTTTTTCTTTCGCGATATCCGTCGACGCTGGCGAATCGCTAACGGTATCCAGTTAGCCGCGCGGCAGATCCTGAGCAATACTGGCATTACCCAGCACCTTAATGGTTGTACCGAGCCAAGTTCTTGGCCACCGAAGAAACGACCCGCTTTACTATAAATTCCAGATAAGCCGAGGTTTATGGACGGCGTGTAGTTAAGACATCACGCTCTCGCGCGCATGAACGCACATCCCATCCGTGTCGCAGAAAACAAACAATCCGCGCAACTGTCTTTGTTCGTCGATGCTAGTTGAGGGTTGATGACTCAATGGTACGCGCTGTAAGTAAGGAATATTTCAATTCTCGCAGTTTAATCGTAACGCCATCGATTAGATTTCAGATGAGAAGTCTCAAATAATATCGCTTTGTGTATAATAAGACTTGCTATATTTACATGAAATTGAGACTAATTGGAAACGATTGAATACTTCAGTGTGTGTGAGAAAAGGAAACGTTTATCACACACACACACACACGCGTGCGCGCACCCACGCGCGCACACACACGCGCACGCGCGCGCACACGCACACATCTGGAAAAATTATCATGAAAATTTTATATATAATTTTCCTATATTTAAATGTAGGGCGATGTATCATTTTATTTTTATTAGAATATTCAATAATCAGAGATGAAGCAGCAGAATCGAAAAGCGCAATTTATAAAACGATCGATATTTAAATGCTCAGATGGTAGTCGAAGGGCTACGAGAATGAAAATTAATTTCGCCGTCGATGCCTTTTCGTCAGCATCGGTGCAGCTTTAATCGAGAGATTTTATTTTTGCCGGTGTCGGTCGTAGTGAGATTAGTTAATCAACGCTGAAGATTGGCTGCTTCCGTCGCAAGAGGTGCGTCGGGCCTCCTTCAAGTTTTAGCGGCCGACGCGACGGTGTCTCCGGGCTACGTTTGCCTTCCTTAAACTTGAATTTTTCATCTAATTCCGACGGAGGGTCGAGCAAACGACTACGCGTCAATTTCCGCGCGGATTAAATATTAGAGAGGTGAAGCGTCTTTTCCTTACCTCTCTCGCAAGGAGTCACGGATGAAAGAAGACTTGGAGGGATCCGACACCGGGAGACGAATGGTTGTAAGATGCGCCGTGTGTTAGGAACGATATTCGATGCGAGATGACGTTTAGAGAGTTAGGGTAGTTTTCCTGACGCGGGGAAGGAAGAGTATGCCCGATGATTTAACGGCAACATAAATATTGCATCTTTTCGAAAGTTTCGACGGCGCATCGAATGCTGTAATTTTTAAAGATAAACGGCGATCACTCGGTCACTGCTACGAAATCGAGGAATATTGTTTGTTAGTAATCAAATTCTGCGCACTGAGCGGTGTTTCATGCTACGCACAATGATTCAAATCAAATTTCTTTTCAATACTGCTGTTACTTCATATTCAAAGAATGTTCGTTGAATATTTAATTATGCAATTACTTTACGTACATAACGAATGGAAATTTATTAAATGCACACGACTGAGAAATACGTTATAAATGGAATAAATTGATTTAATCAACTGTAATAGTATTTACACGTGAAACCGTGCATTTGATGCGAATTCGTTTAGTTAAGTGTTACTTGTGACATTTCATATTTCTATCGACAGCTAATTACAAACATCAACGCTCGGGTGAACACATCGTGTGCATGTTATTAATTACGCGGATGCATTTATCGCACCAATATGTAGTGACAAACAGCGTAGATTTGGCCTAAATTACGATTGGGTACAACGCCATCCTATAGAGGAATAATATTTTGCAAGGAATTATAGCTCCAAAATGTCTTAAAGGAAAATATATTTTGAAATAGACGAAAACTGGGTGAACTTTGATTTATTAACATGGAAATGAATTGAATATAAAATCCTTCTGTGAACTTTTTATTCTTCATATTAATGGTAAAAATATTATTTTAAAAGTTGCAAAATATTAACATATGAAGTTACTGCAACATGAACCATCGCGCGGTGTAAAGTGATGTAACATGGTACTTATTGTAGAAAATGGACAAAAATATTGTGATGTTTTTTTTTTACAATGAAAGATTACATTTTTTTACAAAACTATCTACTACGACTTTATAATGTAATTTATTTACATTTTGTATCACTAAAAAGCATTCTATTTTTTTTCTAAAGCATTAGATTTTTTTGTATTTTTTTTTGCTACCATTTTGATTGTTTTACTTTTTTTGCAGGATTTTTTTTCTAATCCATTCTAGTGGTAAGCTTCCGAAACATAAATGTGTGAACTAAATCACCCGCAATCTCTACAAAATCTCAATTTATGCGATGAGTCATGTAACAATTTCATGCGTAAATATTTTGTGGTTTTTTGTTATTAATATAATAGTAAATACAAATAGTTTACAAAAGGATTTCGTCTTTAATTCATTCTTACGATTATTAATATTAATGAGTCAAAATTTACCGACATTTCGCTTTTTCAAAAACCTTTCTATCCCCCTTTGAAACTAAAAATACATTTTTTAAAGACTTGACCTTTATCTAATAACATGGCACAGGAAGGCAGTAGAACGTGCAGTTGAGTGATGCAAACTCTCGACCGAGATAAAAGTGTCTATCGCGCCTCATTCGCTTATTGTTGAAATGCCAACAAGTTACAAAATGTCGACAATTTACCGCGTACCCTCCTCTGAATGTCGCCGAGCGATGGGACGTATGAAAGAGTGTGCAGGCGGATCGTTCATCGCGCATCTCGTAGGAGAATTGATTTTTCCGGGCGGAAGTGAACGCCAATAAACGAAACACGGCACTCAGTCACTCAGTCGCTCAGCGAAGTTGACCGAGATTCGGCTGGCAAAGCACAATAACTCGCCACATCAGTCCCGGGATTTTGCAGAGCCCGCGCTGCGAGCAACGCGTGCACACACATCTATGTGGCGTTGCTGCAAGCTCTGCGGAGCGTTTTCACGCTCCGATGAATCCTGCAGTCCGATTGAATCGAGATGTTCCCGTGGCCGTGTTCGTTTCCCGGTTTGCGAATTTCCAATAAAAGGTCTACAAGACAGGACTGGGTTATCGTCGAAAGTGAGATGAGATGGCGTAATTATTTAAAATTACGTTCATTCCAGTATAGAAAAAAATTATCTACCTGCGATCGCCTAACGTCTTGATCAATCAAATCCAAAGATTTTCCATTTCAAGGCATGAAGAAAAATTCTTTTTTCGAGAAATCGTCAAAATTCTCTTTACAAAGTGTACTACTAATGCGCAAATAGTGGAAGATATTTGAAATCTGAATTGGAAATTGTACATGTACGTATCTTTTTCATATCAAAATTGGATCACGTTAGAGGCGAATTATTATCGTAATCCTCGCCGAGCTTTTTAATCATTTATCGTACATCCGCATCGTCTGTAATGCTTTCTGTTGCTTTACAACGTAAGCATAAATATTCAGACTGTATTTAATATTTTGCAATATTCCACGAAGCTTATACAACATATTTGCTCTTACTCTTTTACTAATGATAAATTTACAATTATCCAAATTATTCTTAACTTTAATTAAAATTTGTTAAGTATTTTTATGTTACACACATACCTTAGCCGTAAAAACTATATACGTACACAATCCTATTTGTTTATATCATGTGTATGAAATGTGCGTTCCATTTTCTCAATTTCCCCTGTAAAATTTTCCATTTAAATATCATTGCCAATCAACAGTCAAATTTCATCAAAAATAATTGGGTCCATTCATTATTTCTATACGATAAATCGTATTGTGCTCTAGCCCTTTTACATAACTCTGCATTTTAATCCAGCCTTTTCGAGCCACAGCATAAAATTGCTTTTGATTGTATTTCGGAGTTTTTTTTACGCGTTACGCATAAGGTACCTTTATTGGAACAGTTCGTAACAATGATCGAACGATCACGCGATATTACCGCATCTCGCAGTTTTAACGATGGTAGTCTTTAAAAAAAAAAAAAAAGTTTACGCGCTCGCAGGTTCATCGCTCAACGCGCGTAAGGAATAAACGTGCCGCGTATTGATTACGAGCTGGAATTTGGATTTCTTCCGCCGAAAACGCGGGTGACGATCACGGGTGGAAATGTGACTCTCGAAAGGGTCAAACAATAAATTACTCCGGGCGTACCCGGCAGTAAACGGCGCTATTAACTTTCCCGTCGAAACGACAAATCCGTTTAACGCGCGGCTACGCCGACTGCATCGGTAATAAGTTTCATTCGCATCCAGCCCAGCGCCGCGGCACTCGAAGAGACTATTAGTCGTGCGTTTGTTTTACGAATGCAGATACGCAGGTATTATGAGGTGCAGCTGCGCCGCAGGTGCGGAGAGGAAAATACGGTAAATCCGACCGGGATTTTTCGAACTGACGTATACCGGTCGTTATACAAGAACGGTGGCGCGTGTGTGCGTGAAAGTGATACGTGCCTCGCCATGAAAACACGCGCATTCGCATACATATTGTTTATGGGCGGCGAATGAATTTGTACTTTAATTCGGATAAAAACACGCGTCGAAAAACTTTACGATCGCAAAACACCATGAGAGCACACAGACACCGGGATTGTAATCAAAATTTTCCATGTCGCAGTATTATCATAATCGAGTCGTAACGCGTATAAACTCAAAGGCTGACCTCGTAAACAGGATTATCAGCTGCAAAAATCGCGCGCGTTGACCGTGTTGCTAAAAACGTTCCTCGCATTACCGAAAAAGCGTACAACATTTTGACGGATGACATTCGCTATTCAAGGCGCGCGCGATCGCTTTACGTGATCGCGGGGAACTACGGTGGATTAAACGAGAAACACGAGAGAAGCCGACGAATAAGCCGATATAAAGTACGAAAATATATTTTCCAATGGGAAAGTGGTCGATTCGCGCCGTGGCACGAGAAAAAGATGCGAGAGTGGCTGAAAAGCAGAATCGATCAGCTGATACCCTGGGGTGAGCTAAAGTTTCGTTTACCGACCTCCTCGCCGATACACTGCAAATGGCATATCCCCGTGGTACGCATTATATACATATATATAAAATATGTGTGGGTGTGTGTGTGTAATATATTATATATATTTACGAGTGCTACTCTCCCGTACGTCGCGAGAAGCAATATAACTTTCTCACCAATTAATTTCATAGCAACAAACGTGAGCGATTAATTCCAAGTTAAACGGCGCCGGCGCAAATTCGGATGGTAATGAGGTCACGAGATTGCTATGGACTGGCAACGGGGGAGTTACACGCTCACCTCCCAGATCCATATGGTCCTCTCTCGTCCCGCCCTCTTGGATTCTTCGAGTTCTGTACCCTTTTTCCCCCTCTTCCTCCTCCTCCTCCTCCTCTTCCTTCTTCCGTCTTTCCGTTCTTTCTCGGAATAATCTGATTTCAGTCATTGTTAGGAGCTTTTACTTCGGCGTGTTCTCAGATCCGTTCCGGCTTGTTTGGCAACTCACGCAACCCATCTTCAGATTGGGGTGAGCGATCCACTCTGCCGATTTCATTAATCAATATGCAAATTCTTTCGTTTAGCGCTCTGCCGCAAATCGAAAAGAACTGGAAACTTACACTCTCTCCGTAGAAGTTGCGTAATGCGTCGACAGAACTTGCATGCTCCGCAAGTAAGTCGGTGTGCTTTGTTTCGTTCAAATTTCTACGCCGTATTGGAATCTCGCGTCTAATTCACATTGACTTGGCGAACGATTGCGGAGGGCAGTATCTGATTGGCAGTTTGATTTCGATATGAAAGCTACGTGTAAATATAATGAGAGCGCGTCTGAGAATCTCCCACCGGTGCGCTAATAAAAGTTTCAAGGGGATTCTACCGCAGTGGACAGTGGGCGATGGTTCAGCTCGCTCGGAAGCAGCCCTGCGGATGGCATCCTCGGCTACAACTTTCGTGAAGCCCAACCTGAATTATTTGCATGGTACACCTCAAAGCCTTGACCGAGCAGTGCTTACCGTTACTACAACAGAGAAAAAGAAAGGCGAAAAAGGAGGAAAGGCACAAAATTGGATACCTGGATAGAGACGAGGCCAGATAGGAAACTTTATTCTCCGCTCATGGCATCAGCCGGAAAATGTTGGGAATCAAATAATCGTGTTCTTTTCTATCTTAACGGAAAAGCAAAATAGTTGAGCTCGCTGAAAGCACTGCTGTAATTTCGTGATATTTAGTCACCTACGTACACAAATATCTCATCAATGTGTGCGCGCGGGCTTTGTACATTTTATGCGCTCTCCCTTTTGACAACAAATTAAAATGTTGTTCCTGAGATACATAGCTGCAACGGGCTAATACGGTTTCCGTAATATAGCGATGCACCGTTTATTTACAGCCACCTTCGTTTAATTAACATATCCTCAAAATAGACGCATTGTTTGCCGCGTCGTATGTTTGTACATGGTACATTCTCGTACGCGTAGCACTCGAGCACGCACACGCACACACACACACACACGCGCGCGCGCGCGCGCGCCTACGGTTTCCGTAACCCGGTTCTCCCGTCTGTTTGAAATAGCAATGCACCTTCACCGTGTTTTCTGTCTGGCTCCGATTACGAATCCGAGGAGAAAATGAAAGGCGCACGGTGGGGCGCTACTCTTACAAGAAGCCGACCGCCGACAGTTTCCGAAGCGTTTCCTCGACTGTTCCCTACCTACGTCGCCCTATCGTCCTGGATTTTCCAATGGGAGTGTTTTCGAAGCATCACAAATTTGCCTACCATCCCACCTGCCATCTTCTTTCTCCGGCGGGATCGGCGGGATGTAAACGACAGCGTCGCGGAACGAGGTACGGTCTTGTAGAGAAGGTCGGTAGTAGGAATCGGCGAGGAACTTGCGTTTTCAGGAAATTTCCCCGTAGCCCCATGTGCAAATATTTATCGGGAGTATCGGGACCTGCGCGGGTTGCTGTATGCACGTGTGTGATCGTGTTGCCACATTCACATACGCACGCACTCGCATGCACACACACAGAGGCGTGATCGCAGTGCGCGCGGAAGCCGCAGTATGCATCGGGGAGCCGTGTGAATACATGCATAAAAATGTCTGCTTTCGCGTGCCTGCACCCTCGCCCTCGGTATCCTCCCTCCGGACTCCCTCGCCCGACCCACCCTCCCTTTTCGTACCACCTCTCTGTCGCGATTCCTGTGTGCCTGTATGCCGACGTACCACGACGACTACTACGTCGTCGACGTCATCGTCGCGCGTGTGCACGACGCGAAAATGTCTTCGGATCTGGAACGTGCCAGCCGAATGTTAACCTTTCCGGCACGTCGCGGAATGATTACGCTCATGACCTACATCGGCGGGCGGCGGTGCAATCATGTATCTGCGCCGCCACCGGTTCTACCCTCGCGAGAGAGACAGTCGGCGCGGAGGCGCTCTCGCTAAAAGAACTACGAACTTTGTTTTCGGATACCGATTCGTGTGACTTCTCACCGTGGAATTGTTTGTCGGTGCCAAGCACGAGAAGTCACACATAACTTTGGATTATCGTATACGTTCGACCTGAATTTCTTCAAACTGCTTTATTTTTAGTTTCTTGTATATGAACGTCCCGTGGAGATTTCAAATACATGACGAATCGGTATTACAGTCAATGAAACTTAAATTTTGTACATGTAATCTTAAAATATTTTTTAATGAGCTGTCACCGTATCTGTTATCCATTACAACGGGAACACGTATACGTTCGTGCAGATGTTTCTTCCATTTTCGAAGCCATTTTATTTTTATTCTTCCACACCAGCAACAAGTTTCTTTAAAACGTTTCTTATTAAGGAACGATTTTATTGCGTGACTTTTGTGATCGTGAGTCATCGCAATTCGCACGGCCGCTTGCACTCTATGGTGCAAAGTGATTTCTTATCGTGAAATGAGTATGCAGAAATGTAATTTTTCGGCGCAAATTATGGCGTATAGGTAATAAGTGCTCTGAGTAAAAACAATTCCTGGTGCTATGAACGAGTTACATTAACTTTTAATCGCGAAAGCTATTTTCTAAACGCAAGCGGAGTGTATTATTTTTTCAAGAACATTGTTGAATTATTTGCATTATATTATACCGATATAGAATTTACGAAAAATTGTATTACAAAAAATTAATTTCTTGTTCAAAGAAAGTTTATAAAATTTTATACATACAAAAGAATAAATAATAATAAATAAATATAAATATTATTTATTAAATATATGAAGGATACATGTAAAGAAATAATTTAAAATATATATATTTTGTTATTATATATATATATATATTTATGTATAAATATATATATTTATAATATATAATAAAATTTATAATTTATAATATATAATAAAATTTATATATACATATATCTTGGGAAATCAGCTTGAAAACGTCAATGGATTCGCGTTATTCAAATGAGTTAATTCAATAATTATTGCTTGCATCGTGAAAAAGGATTAATGTTACAGACTTCTAATGTGTCTAACTTCTACAATGACAATTACCACTACCGTCAAGTTCGATCGAACGCAACGAGCCGCTACAATGTAATTTTCCACCGACTGCTCTGCCGTGATTTGTTAACCCGCTTATAATGATTACGCCGCATTCCGCGCTAACGAGTCACGCTGACGCACGTGTTACACATATCGAACTGAGAACCAAAAAATGTATTTTTCGCAATATGCTAGAAGCGCTGAATTTCTCTGACTCTTCTACTTCTGCTATTTCTATCTATTCAAGTGTACAATTTCAGATAGGTCATTCTTCATGTCATACACGAATGAAAATAAAGTAGAACTATTGGTTATTTTAAAATTTATAACGATAAAATTTGTGGTAACAGAAAAGTTAAAAACATATTAGCTTTAATGCCAAATAAATTTTCATGTTACATAATTAACCCTTTCTCTACTATCCTGGGTATTTCGTGTCCGATTCTTGTTCGTACAAGTTTCCCACAAGTTCGATGAATTATTAAATTATATTACATTTTATTATTTTCTAAAGTGAAGTTGCCTTTTACAAGGCAACGTGTTCTAGAAAAGCTGATAATATTTTCGTGAATTTTTAGATATTTTTTCAACCAATTTTTTAAACAGGTGAAAAAAATGAACAAATTCGAGATTTCCAAAATGGCAAGGATAAGGCACCGTTTTGAGCATGGTATTGCAAAGGTTAATTTCGAGAATACATAATTTAAAGATCATTATTGAACACTAACGAGAGATGGTAAAAAGGAATCGCGTGCAATCAAGTTTCTCTGAAGGAAAATTGATGCCCTCACACTCGTAGTCACACATACCCTTTAAGAAATTTTCGCAATGAAAATGGAATGTAATGTACGACTGCCGGAGCGTACATAATTCGTAAAATTGACCTGTAATTTTCTATCTTTTCCTAGCTCTTCTCACACGGCCCCGTGATAATTTTCAAATGTTCCGAACTCCGTTCGAAGTATCAGCCAACCGAACGTTCCGCGGGGCCGATATCGACGAAACCACGAAAGCCAATCGTATCGTCGGTAACAGCAGTACCGGCGAACTTTTGAAATGACACATGCACTCGTATTCGAGACACGTGACTCACATGTATGGGACAACTATTGAGAAACGATCCACGCGCTTAGCGTATTGACCTACTTCTCGATATGAATCTTGCCGCACTCCGACGACGGCCGAAAGTCGTCGCTCGGTCACGTTGGTTTGCCTAGCGACGAGCAAACTCGCGCAATAAAGCAGAGAGAATCGTTCTCCGATACATCAATGACGATGATGCATTGTACGTTAGAGTGTTTCTCGCTCGGAACGAGATGAGCCATCGTGAACTACTTCCGCGCTTTACGCGCCACTGAAATTGCGCGCCATTGAACGTTCAATCTTCTTTAATTGTCACACTTCGCGCTTCAAATTCGCACTGTTGCGAAAAATGCAGTTAAACTACACGAAAACTCGCTTGTTTCGCCGTATGACAGTTCCCGTTTCTCGAAACAATTTTAAAAATTGATGTCGCCTATACATAACGTTTTACAACTGCACGCGTCGCTTTCAAATCACTTTCGGATATTACGGAAAGTAAGAAATCGCTATAATGAGATACGGCATTCTCACTTGTAAATTTATGCGCGACAGAAACACGGGAGATTTTGTTAACAACCACAATTACAAGCCACGAATAAATATAAGGCAAGACTCTCTTGCCACAGGTGTCCCTCATGTGGTTTAACATTTAATACTCCAAGCCCTTCAATTAGCGGCGCACCCGGAGGGTTAATATTAAGCGCGTAACTATATTCTTCCTAAAGCCCAGAAAGCTGCCCTGTTTGAATACTTGGCCTGTTAAGACGTAGCAAGTTAATGCGCAGAAATTAATTAAGTGCTCTAATGTTTGGTAAAGCAGCCGTTCAGGAAAGATATGGTTATTCGCAATGATGTTTGGGAGCCTGGCTGACACGAACACTCCATCAATGTCAGCTCGTAAGGAAATAGGGATTTATATTCATGAACTGTTTACTTCCGTTGCTTCCATGATGCAAGTTTATCAATGTGAGTGTCCATATAAAGAGTTACAAATATATAACGCATGTTTTGCAGCTGACAAATTAGCTAATCTCGTTTATTTTCATTCTGGGTTATAAATTTGTCTCAAATAAAAACATATAATTTTAAACACATTTTCTTCTACGTTTTTTTTTTTTTTTTACCGCTCGTGACAGACATGAAGACAGTTTTTGTACAAAAATCGAGCTTCTTTATCATCGTGAAATAAGTTTGCATAAAATTTTCTAAAGAATCTCACGAAAGAAAAGAATGTTGTTCCCTTATAAGAATATTTTACATTGTTATCTCAATTTACTTGATTATATAATTAATAGGCAAATTCTCCTCATAAATTTTAATCGTTAATTAATTAATAATAAATTAATAACGCCGACTCTGAAATAACTTGGAATAGCGGTAAGAATTCAAGAGATTAAGCAAAAGTACGCAACACGAATCCTACATGTTCAATTAGTCGAAAGTTTCGGATTATTTGGCAACGACGCTTCGCAAATTAGTATTGTTATTCGAGTTGCGTGGAGCTTTGGCTCCGTTGCAATAGAATGCATTTGCTCTGCCTCGCTTTGCCTCTGCCGACCCTACTTTCTGGAACGAGGGTTGCAGCGGGATTAAAGCGCATCGAGGAATCATATCTGTGTAGCGGGTAGATGTAGTCCTATTGTACAGTATCACATTGAGTATACGGCATTGTGACTTGGCTCAAACCGTTTGTTTTGGCCCACAAGTCGCTGGAACCGTGGTGATAAACGTGTACCCATATAAGTCAATTCAAAGTTTCGGCTTGCCGACTAACAAGGAAGTACACGGTATACTTCCATTTGTCGTAAACTCGACGAGATTACAATAAACAAATGTCACACCGCATTTGAAATCAGTTGTACAAAAGTCGCTCGTATATTTATTCGAACGGATGTATTATTCAGATTTTTAATTTTGCTCTTGCATATATGCAAAATAATTCATAATACAACGCTGGAGCAATGCATTAATATGAATGTACTTGTTGCATTAGAATTAGAGGAGAGAGAATTATGGATTTTTAGAGCACTTTTCCAAAATAAATCTAGATTTTCAATCAAGTGAAACCGGCGTATGAATAATTGCCGGGACAATTTCAATCTAAATGTTTGTTTTTCTTCTTGTAAGGCGTGAAACAACAAGTGAAAAGCAATATATCTTATCATTACGTGTCATTTGCGCATCGCCTTTTTTTTTATTCAGCATGCCATTATTTAATGAAACACAGCCGTAATGGCGAAATCGATGTTTTCCATATAGAGAATTTATTCCAATATTTGAAGGAAACTGCAAAATCTGTAATTTAAATCTCGTTCAATCTTTTTAATTGCGCGTACTGCTTTTAATAATGCTTTAAACGAGAATATTGGAAATCGTTTTAAACGATGTTGCGTACCCCTCGGTTTTCATCCATACTTTTGCATGGGAAGCAACCACGACGCGGCACGTTTCGAGGCCGCTCTGGCTGTTTAGTTCTTCATCTTTTTCCCTCGGCTACCACTTCACCTCTAAACTCTTGACACAGTCAAGATGCAATCGATAACCCTTGATATTTTATTCACAAACATTTTAATTTCCTGAGCTCCTCAACCGTGCGCCTCGGATGCGCCCCGCTTTGAAAATGCGTAAATATGAGAAACTAACGGAAAAAGAAAATTGAGAAATCGTCCATTGAGATTCGTTCGTAGAAATTTATTTCACCCCGCGGAACATTTTCACAGCGGCTGGCAATCAAATCTCACGTCGCGAAGAATGTTTCTTCTCGCACGGAATTTTGTAGGGAGGGAAAAAAAGAGTCGCATCTTCGAATTCTTTTCGCTACGTCGATAATATACGTTCGTTGCGATGGATGTCACTCCTGCCCTTCCTATTTTTTGTTTTTTTTTTGCGACACAGTGCAATCTCTTTCTTCCTTTTTCCCTACCCCTCCACCCCTTTTTTAATGTTACTTCAGCCCGTTTGCGCGGCGACCGACGAATGATTGTTTCACTAAAAGACTGGGGAAAACGCCATTTTCACAGAGTCAATGCGTGTCACCTGTCATCGCGTGCGGGCAGTCACGCGGCAGACACTCGCGCAGCGGAATGGCTGCCACTCAAGCAAAGCGATTTACTTGGTCGGTGGCTGGTGTGGTGTCGCATCGGGTCCTCATTTTCCGTCAAGCGTTTTCGCTCCCGCCTCGCCTCCAGCGACGGCCAAGTTCCATACGCTTTACCCGCTATCCGGCCAACACACGGCGCGCACGCGTTTTATGCAATTTTCATTATAAACGGAAACGAAGTGAAATGGATCGTCTGGCGACACGTATTTATTGCGGAGTGGCTGCCTTTGAGCGGGAGCACGCGCTCAGTTGCGAGAAAAAGGAATGCGCGGGGTTCCGGTTGGCTTGTACAAACAAAGGGAACGCCGGGCGCAAAGCGATACGCTCGCTACGTCGCATATATGTCGCATCCTTCGATGCTCGACATATTGAGCTACTTCTTTGTACCTTGTCTATCGAGAGATTCAAATTTTCTTTGCGACGTGACGTGCACGCGTATCGGCATTGCGCGAAGTAGAAGAATAACTCTCGTCTGCGTCAATTCGATTGCGTTGAGTTCAAGGGGGGAGGGGGGGGGAGGACTATCGAGAGATTATCCGAAAATTATGTCGCAAACTCGCGAAAGAGATTCGTTCTTCGATGCATTAAACGACCGAATTATTATAAAGATCTCGTGGAGCATTAAATACGCGGCTATGTAGTATATCGCGATTAAGTTTCACAGAGGACACGTAAGCTATGCTTCATGCAAGGCAAAACGTAAATATTTAAATAGATGTAATATCCCGGAGTAGACATGAAGGATATGTAGCGAAACGAGTTTTGATACTAAAGTGACTAAAATATGGTCGCTATATGTCGTTTCCGTGCGCCGAGTAAGGTTTTACATTTAGCCATATATGAGTGTATCAAAGTATATGGAAGTCACAGGTTTCATTCGCAAATTAATATTTTCTGATGGAATTATTGCCTGTTATCCTGCATAAGCTGTTCTATACATCAAGGGCGCAATTTTATTAAAATTAATATTGCGTAAAACGCATATTTTCTTCTACGTTAACGAATGATATCATTTGCGGATAATGGTAATACAAACTTGCTGCGCGATTCATTAAAGTATATCGATATAATATGTTATAATTCTAATGCAATGAGGCACAAAGTCGAAGGTAATTTTTTACAAGAATGACTGATCCAATTTTGGCATATAGAAGAGAGTTGCCGATTGCATATTGCTCCAATTATTATATTTCCCATTTGGTACTGATTTGTACGCAAATAAACGTTGTAGGTTGATGTTTCAGGTTCATCTATTATTACAATAATAGGTGTAACCTTTCACCAATAACTATAATTTAGGCGACCGTTCGTCTAAATCGTTCCAGTGAATCTTTTAAATCATATCGCTTTTTAAAGTATCAAATTTATTAATTAAAATAATTAAAGGTATAAAGAATTATTAACCAATATTTATTTTATTAATAATCTATTGAAGATAAAGATCCAACATTTAATAATTAATAAATAACAATAATGAAAAGGTAACAACGTCGAAATAAAATTGGTTTGAATTTATTCTTGCAGTTGATATATTTGTATTCAATTATCAGTTTTACTATTACCATTTATTACTCTTACATTAATATCATTTATTGTAAAATTTGTGATAATACGATTTAGGAGATTTGATACATTTTATAAAAATATCGATTTAATTTTCGTAATAACTGCAAATATACAATGAATGTAAAATA
This sequence comes from Solenopsis invicta, assembly GCF_016802725.1. Taxonomy (NCBI): domain Eukaryota; kingdom Metazoa; phylum Arthropoda; class Insecta; order Hymenoptera; family Formicidae; genus Solenopsis; species Solenopsis invicta. The sequence continues at coordinate 1,339,452 of NC_052665.1, forward strand.
TTCTACAATAATAAATTGTTTTTTATGTAGAAAATGTAGAATTTAATATAAAATTGCATGATTACATTATTACCAGCTACAAAATTGATCAAAAATTAACATCAGTTATTAACATTAGCTATTAATTTTTTTCAAGTGTTATTTGCACGTGCAAAACAAGATAGCTTAGTAAATTTTCACTTATATAACTCATTTTTGCTTTTCTCTATATTTTTGTCACTAAATGCTACTTATATTAAGTAAAAAAAATGGTGATAAGATATGATTTAAGCTACTGGTATGCATTCAGCAATTCTCCTCTATAAGTTCTCGTGCAATTCTGTGGGTAACGATTTACATAAGCCAGAATATTATTTGCAATAAAAGAAAATAGTCGCAGTACTCTTTGCAGCGAGCGTTGCTAATACTTTTATCAATTGTTGCTCGACGACGAAATGAATAGAAACTTAATCCAATCCGTTTTTATTGAGTCATCGGCGCGTAACGCGCGAACGGTCCGTTAAATTTACATTGTCTGTGTGACGGCATGTAATTACGTTGCCCCGCATCCGAGTAGGAGAGACGGAGCTCTTTGTCTCGAAGTACGAAGAAACGTTGAGACACGGCGAGCGGCGCGAGAAATTTAGTGGGCGTTTAATGCGGTCACTGGGTAAAATTAAAAAAATGCTTTACATTGTAATGGAACCTTAATATCAATTTATGAGGAGCGAACTAGGATAGCATAATCTCTAGTTATACTACCGCATACGGTCTACCTAAGGGGCTTACAGTTGCCTCACTTTATTACTGATATATGCGTGTACACGATCAGGCTATTGTTAGCGCTGTTATAGGCAGGCCGAACAGTTTCCCTAAGCATGTGCTAACTACACTTCATCCATTTTACCTAACCGAACGCGATACCGCGGAAAACCCCTGATATTTATTCCTGCCATCGCCCGTGGTTTTAACGGTGTTACGGTTCGCTGCGAGACGCTAAAGCTTTTTAATGCTTCTTAATGGCGTTCTGTTCTCGCGCTTGTTGTGCGACTACTTGGTAATGTTTAGCATTGAATTCCGATGGTGAAAATGGAATCGAGCCCCTGTAATGATACAAAGCTGCTTATTCGTCGGCACGGAGCGTCGGTTATTATTTCTTATTTCGCGACGCGGTTAGGGAGGGAGGGAGGGAGGGAGGGCAAGAGCGAACGTAATATGTTGTCGCTGCATGTAGGATAATATTTTAAAAACACCACGTTGCGCGCCACCCCTTTGTGCATTTATCGCGAATGGAAAAGCGTTCTATCGGGCGCGCACATCGAGCAGCGTTTCATGCCCGGTGATAATACCCGGCTAATTCGAAAGCATCGATCGCCTTTTAATATCGCGAATGGTCACGCGAAGATACTAATATGAACATAATCCCGGCTGCTGCTGTGACGGCAGCCTCGCACGAAATTAAAAATAAACCGCGCCGTGTTTTTCGTGCGGCGACACCCTCATAATATAAAGCCCGGCGCAACGACACGACACGTATTCAAGTTTTAACAGAAGGCACAATTGCGAACAATGGAATTACATATCTCGCCTCTGGTTAGTACCTGCATTGCACGTGCGGGACACATACATTTACATTGTTAATAGATACGCTATATGGCGAAGCGCGTATATACGCAGTCATTTCTCCGCCTAAATTTGCGATTCCATTTTAGTTATTCTTTCTCACGCCGGACTTGTTCAATGTAGGCCACTTTTCGATTCGCGGTGACGCACGGGCACGAGGGCAATAATGAAATTAACATTCTGAAGAAAGCAATTATCTAAAAGCTTTTATTCTAAAGGCTATTATAATCAATTTAACATATAATTACTCGATTATTGCAGAGTAGCAATATTATTGATATTTCGTTAATATACTATAAAATTACATTATTAAATGTAGAAAGAGTTGTTGTATAATTTGTACATTTTGCTTAAAATATACGCTCAATTTGTGTGTGTATGTGTGTGTGTGTTATGAATTTTTTAAATAAGAATTTATTTGGAGCAAAATATACCGTATATGCGTATAAATTTTCTCTAAGTAAAATATTAAAATTTTGCACTCAATAATTCATGCTGATACTGATCATCGTAAAACGTAATCTCGAAACCGCACGCTTTTAGAGATCGAACAATTTATATTTCACAGACGAAAGACTTAGCGGAGACCTCCATATTGAAACTGGCATCTGTGCATGCGACGTAAAACCCGAATTTTATTCGTACTCGGGCAGGTTCATATACATACATGTATACTGAATAAACTACACGTGTATCTTCTATACATATATATATATGTTACACGTATGTATAGAAATAGCATATACATGTACATATGGGTACATAACATCTACATGGCTTGTCTTCAAAGAAAGCACTGTTGGAGAGTCTGTATTAGAATTTTTCCATATGCATATTTTTATATTACATGTAACATTACATATTACCCCGGTATAAAAAAAGTGACGTCAATTTAACAAGCTGAACGAATGAGACAAGAATCGTTAGTGTTTTCTGTCAATTTCTGTTTTCTCTATTTTGCTATCTGATCAATCACCCAGGAAAGACTGGAAAGGCGTGCAAAAGAGAATAATATAGTTCACTTGCACGTACTCGCAATAATTATCAATCCGCCGTAAACGTAACGTATAAAACATTTGAGTAATACGGGATATTCTTATTTGAGCTAATTCCAATTACACAGCACGCTCCGCTCGCCCCGCCACTTTTTCATGTTCACCTAGAGTAAATGGCGGAAAGAGAGAACGCGGAGAAACGGTCTGAAATTGTTGGAGGGTTGGCGTACAGATAAAAATGTCACACTTGTATCTCCGGGGAGTAAGTGAACCCGCGAATAACCAAGTGAGATGTAGATAGAAAGGACGTAGGTATAACAGGGAATACCCGCGTGTTGCTCAAGAAAACTGTACACGTTCTTTGCGTCAGCGTTCACATCAGTGTTAGCTTTTATCCTTCATCCATCTCGGAGCATGGTCTTTCATGACCTTTTGATCCAGCAGTTATTTGCAAAAATGCAAACGGGTTACTTCGTTCGGTTACTCTGTTATCAGACTGTATTCTTTTTCCAGTTAATCAAACTCATCTGACATTTGATTCCTTTTGATCGCAGAACGGCTTACTTGCCTATAACAAATTGTATAAATTGACGTTCTATGAGTTTGTTAATCATTATTTAGTGTGCTAAAGATTTCTGGAATCATTATTTTATTAAGAATTTAAAAACGTAATGACGTAATAAGTAAATCTCTCCTGAATTATCTCTCTGCTAGAGTTTTTGCTAGCTTCCATCAATAATTACATTCGTTTAGTGATGTTTCAATTAACGGTGGACATCTTTCCTATTTTACTCTTTTACATGTCGATCATTAAAATTCCTGTCGTGTAAAAAAGCACATCTCTTTTAAAGATTGATGTGATCGAATAATTCTGTGCATCTTTCGCGTTAGAATTATAATTGTGTGTAATATAACGCCTTTATTAAAATCTAAAGTGTATATCCGCTATGGATGAGTTTTAACTAGCAAAGTTAGAATCCACATAGTGCTCGAAGTAGAACTAATTCCAAAATCGAAGTTTAGCAGTTCGTGAGAGAATTCATTAAAATAAACTATCTCAGGATATTAATACAACGTTATTGCGGTTCGCGTAACAACTTTGATATATATAACTTGAAGCGTGTATTAATTAAGCACATTATGCACCATCTAATAACAATCTCGATGAGAATATCTAATATTTTCACATCAGAGCAATTTCTAAAATATATAAAAGCAGTTCCGTACTGTTCTCGTTAAACATAATATTTTCGCGTACAGCAAAATACTTATAATACTTCACATTTGTCGATACTAATTACGATTTGATGATAAGTTGCGCAAAAAGAAAGCGACAGGTTGTGCGAAAAATTGTGCGAAAGAAAGAAGCACAAGCGGCAAGTGAAAAGTCTGTACGTGAAAGAAACAGGCACGAAGCTAACGTAGGAGCTTTCATGTCGAACGTTTCCACGCTCGCTTGGCTTTCGAAGAAGCTGAATCGCGTGTCAGAAGCGCACCCCTCGCCTCGCCACCACTTTTCACCTACGTAACCCCGTGTACGGTTATACCACCCACGAGTATACCTCCTATCAGGTGTATTACTGTTCGTGAAAGGTATAATTATCGATAATACCCGAGAAACTAGATACCATCGTACACGTTAGTCTTAAAGAGCTTTTCAATTTTTACTTGCGTAAAATATAGAGCACGATAATAATACCAGCTTGACGTGAGAACGCTGAAATCAGAGAATATGTTTTGTAGTGCTTTTATACACACATACATAGATGTTAAAATCTGTAACGAGATATATATAGTACTCTTTTTGAATGCGATATTGTAATCTTTTCCTCCTAGAATAGAAATGTTTGTGTGTGTGTGTGTGTGTGTGTGTGGTGTGTTATGTTAAAATCTTGTAAAATGGAAATGCTTTTTAATTAACTTAATTTTTAATAGGCCATTTTTAGGTCTGTCCTGAAAACTGTATTAACATTTCAAAAGATATCAAAATAATTTAATTAAGTTTAAAAATGTGTTTTTGCTTAAAAATACTAGTACTTTTCAAATAGTGCAATGTAACACAAATAATATATATATCTATGCTTTTATATTATATATAAATAATAATTTTAAATATACCGACAATAAAACTCATTACTCTTCATGATACACTTTCCCGAATATGAATTTTAGCCTATGAATACGCAAGGCGCATTGGTTGCGTACCTATTTCGCAGAAATATTCTCTGGAGGCCTTTAAATATAAACTGATTAACTGCCGCTCGAATAGGCCATTTGTAACAAGCGCAATAATATCGCAGCCAGGCTGGATCTCGTATCGAACGCGCTGCCTATTACCAGGTACGATCACGTCCCAATATCTCCTTCGGTGTCGCAGCACGTGTGGTTAATTACTCGGAGAGTGGTGTAACATGTCGCATAACACAGCAACTTTGTGTAATGACTTATTTGTCACTGTCATTAAATTCTATTGAATTTTTTTTTAATATTGCAAAAAATTCGATAGAATTTAATGACAGTGACAAATAAGTCATTACACAAAGTTGCTGTGTATATATATATATATATATATATACATGGTGCGTTCCATAAGTAATGCGACCAAATTCATAAAAAACTATTTATTGAATATATTTGTACCAATGGTTAGAAATCTTCAAAATAGCACCCTCCCGCATCGATACATTTTTGGAGGCGATGCTTCCAGGCCTGGAAGGCATCCTGAAAGGCCTTCTCCGGGATGTCCTTTAGAGCCGATGTCACATGTGCCTGGATGTTTGTAATTGTGCCCCAATGTTTTCCTTTCAGGCCTTGTTTTAAACGAGGAAACAAAAAAAAGTCTGCGGGTGCCAGGTCGGGACTGTAGGGAGGCTGGGAAACCAATGGGGTGTGGGTCTTGGCCAGGAAATCGTTGACAACGAAGGCGCTGTGGCTTGGCGCGTTGTCATGATGCAGCTTCCACGCGTTCTTGATGTCGCTTCGGCAACGTGTGACCCTTTTTTTCAATTTTTTTAGCACTTCCAAGTAGAAAGCTGCGTTCACAGTGGTCCCTGTAGGTACGAATTCATGGTGAACAATGCCTCTGACGTCAAAGAAGACAATGAGCATGGTTTTGATTCTGGATTTGCTCATGCGTGCCTTCTTGGGGCGGGGCGACGATGGAGTGTGCCACTCTGAACTCTGTCTTTTTGTCTCCGGGTCGTACTCAAAAATCCACGACTCATCACCGGTGATAACTGAGTTTAAAAAATTAGGATCATTTTCACACATTTCCAAGAGTTCTTGGCATCGAAGCACTCGCATGTTCTTTTGTTCGTCGGTCAACACTTTAGGGACCAGTTTGGCGCACACCTTTTTCATGTTTAAATCGTCGGTTACAATACGAAAAACTGTTGTTTTCGTAATGTTAAGAGTTTCTGCTATCAATTGAAGGCTCAACCGTCTGTCAAAATTTAAACAATCACGCACACGCGTCACATTTTCGTCAATTCGGGAGGTTGATGGACGTCCAATGCGGGGTTCGTCGGTGACTTCCTCTCGGCCCTCCTTGAACGACTTGTGCCATCGGAAAACTTGTGATTTTGACAAGCAATCACTCCCAAAGGCCTGCTGAATTAATGGCAACGTTTCGGTGGCGGACTTTCCAAGTTTAACGCAGAATTTGATAGCGTAACGTTGCTCCACAGTACGATCCATCGCGCCGTGTTACGTTAACCTCAAACGCGGTTCACGGGAATGCACGTCCTGACTCTCCTGCTGCTCGGAAGCGACCGAGACCGGACGCATTTTGAAGCTAACACTCCCCTCCACCTTTCCCAACAGGTTAGAACACGCTGCGGTGTATCGTCGCGTCAGGAAAAAATTGGTCGCATTACTTATGGAACGCACCATGTATATATATATATATGACGTCAAATCAATAATATATTTATTACATGCACACAGTTTGTAATTCGGGAACGTCTATCACGCTGTACTTAAGCATCTTATTTTATACATAATCGATATTTAAATCCGACACGGATTTCATCCATATTATAAAAGTTCGACTAAACTCGTTACGCGCGCAAACTCATAATCTCATTACAAATGACGGAAATTTTTCCGCGTTTATTCCTTTCATCGCGATATGAATTTTAAAATTATTTCTCTAGTACCGTATTACTCTCGACCTTGATATCATTATGCAGGCTCATTTTCTCGTCGGATTAATTACGTGCGTCCGCTCGCGAGTCAGTTTATATGCGGAAACGGCAGATCCGTTGGAGATCAATCGCAAGTTCGCATACCTGCGGCCACTCGGTTCAATTACAGAGAATTCCGTGAGTAAATGACTCTTATCGGATTATATCGAATCAGACAAGCTCGGCAATTATTTTATTTCGCAATTTATATTTTGACAATATTCTCACCGCCCGCGATATGAAATTCATCTGATTACTCAACGGTATTTATAAATCCTTGCAGAGTGCCTATAAATACCAATGCCGTGTGAGATTACGTCGAAAATTTTTCGCGTACAGTCGTCATCACGTAAATTCGCTTCTGCGAAACTTGCGATTTACCGAATCTATTTATAATTTTCTTTTTTTTTTACACGGAACTATTTGGAGTGACGCAATCGTCATAACGTCTCACATGAAGCGTATTATGCAAACGTTAGAAATATTCTATTTTTAAATAGTTTTGAACGATCGACCTTTGCTATACCCGCCGTAGCGTGTTAACCGATGGTTAACGCGTGCCCGTATCTCAATAACGTATCTGACGAGTACAGAGTTCTATTCTTGGGAGCTTTTGCATTCGTAGATAGAGAGCAAAAGAAACCGCGATCGTGCATAAAAAATTACTTCTGAAACCATATATTCAGCTTTACTTACAGATACTATTTAAAAGATAAAAACTGTTTGCCAAGGGGGGGAAAAAAAATGCGGTTGTTTCAAATGCCAGGATGTATGATTAATTAAAAGCTCGATGCTAGAGCGCACATCAAACTACTGAACTGGATTAAAGCTATACGTTCTGCTACCATCGCATGCTAGCGTTGCATGCCATTCGTAACGTCATAAGAAGCCGGTAACATTAAAAATAGCTGCTCAATGGAGATTATGTTGGGCTAATCGTTCATCATAATTTCATTTACCTGCACTTCCTAATGATACTGTAGATATACACGCAAATACTAAAATACTTATGTATATTAAGACAACAATTTTTACAAATTTTACAGTAGACGTAATTTACCCCAGACGTAATTTACTAAAACGAATCTCTTTTGCGAATCTTGATTTCGCCGTTAGATTAATATGCGCGCCGCCCGCGCCCTGCCGATTCCGTGGGAAACTGAACCGTCGTTCGAACTAAAAAAATGCATTAAAGATATTTTTAGCCGATAGTAACGGTATTAGTTATACATTCAGCGGGGTGAGGAATGCCGGGCAGTAGCATGCAAGTAGAACAAGCCGCAAGATTCCGCCGTTCGGCACTCCATTTGTTTCGCTATAGATCGCTGGATAAGGTTTCGCTGTATGTTGCGGCTTTATTCACCAGCCGAGCGGTATACACTTTTCTACCTGTCCCACATCGGCGATGGAAGAGGGGCCGCCGAAATATATTGTGCTTCCCCACGTAGCTATGCATACGAACATTTTGTCACATTCTAGCACGGTGCAAGGACGTGACACAATTCCTGGGTAACATCGTCCTCACCACGGGCCCGGTGTATTCTTCCGTCGAGCGTAAAAACATTTTTCTTCCTGTCGATGGGTTTAATGAAAATTTTCTAAAGGCGCAGTAACGAGATTGCTGTACGTCCAATTGTCATTTGCGAAGCACTTAGCCGGGATTACGGAAAAACGGTGTATGCATACGTTTATATGCATGATGAAAATTACAAACGATTTGCTAATTGAATTAAAATATACATGTACTTTTTTTTATGTTATTTTATACGTTGTAATTGCAGTTTGATCGTCTTTTCTGTCAAAGTCATCTTCACGATTTTTTATTTCGCCGCACGTAGTTGTGATTATATAGGAAAATTCGTGAAGATTAAAAAGTTAACTCGTAACGTCAAATCTTATTAAAAATGTCCAATCCTTTTAAATCTTAAAATTTGTACAGTCATGTTATTACAAAATTATAAAATTCCATTCCAGTATCTCTCTGGATTATACCGTTAAAAAAGAGAGAGAGAGAGAAAATGAAAAAAAAAAAAAACCTAGATGAGTTGACTACGAGTAAAGTTAATAGAGATAATTGAATGTACAATGATAAATTGCACTAATCAGATCATCAAATGTATTATTTGCTATGCCAGGCAACGGAGCGACACTGATACGCCATTTCCACAGGGCTGATTTCGCTATGATTGGAATCGATGGTGCTATGGGTAGGATGCGGATGTAACATATTTCTCCCGCAGTGGCATTAACTCGCAGTAGCGGGAAAGTCACGTTCGGCGGGACGCAACTGAGACAAAACTTGTCTGTCCGACTACCTCGGCAGGTAGTAGTCTCCTCTGGCGTTTCACTATTGATTCCCGTTGAGGCGCGGGGATGAAGTCTAGGGACTCGGTCGCGGGGGAGTGCAGGATAGGGTAGCGTGGCAAAGTGGATAGTAGCAGTGCCGCCGGGGGTGAGAAGAGAACGGGTCGCGGGAGGAACTCGAAGTAGGGTAGCAAGGGAGACAGGCGGTCGCAGAAGCGCGCAAGAGAAGAGCTCGGTCGCCCCAGTTGCCGCCACTAATGTCTCCTCATACTAACTACCTTCTTATCCTCTCTCCATTCTGTGCCCAGCTCAGGCCGGATGTGAGAGAAAAGGAAAGAAAGATACATGTATACACACACACACACACACACACACACACAAAGGGCAGAAGGACAAGCGCAGAAGAAAGACGAGGAAAACTTGACGGGCTGAGCGGAGAAAACCTGCAGCAGTTAAGATAAAATAGCTCGGTAGAGAGTGGACACTTTTGTCTCGGGGCGCGGGCAGATTTTTCTTTTGGCTGTAGCACGATAGGACCCCCTCTGCACGTATCACCGCCAACAGTGGGATCCGCGGACGCTGTTTATGAACGCCGATTGCCAAGGTTGGTTAATTCCCAAGGAAAAATAGCGCGCGGCCGCCGCTGCGCGAGTCGCCAGGGACTTCTTTCGCTGTTCGCGAAAAGGGAGACGGCGCGGGGCGCCTGGTAGCGCGGCATCGTCTCGTAGGATGAGAAAAACAGCTGCATGATGAAGATTGGTTGAGCCCGGATAATCAGCCGGGGCGATCTCTCTCCCGGCTTCTCCATCCCTTCTATTTTTTTCATTCTCGTACACGGCAACTCGGTACAGCTGCGAGGTTCATTCGAGTGGCAAATTGGGCCGTTTTACCACGTGGATGATTCTGTAATCTCTATCGCCAAGGTGAGCGATAATAAGCACTGATAATAATCCCCGCCCTCGAACGGCAGGATTTTTATAGCGAGACGCGGAAATGTCGAGAAGGAAACGACAACGTGAAATAGACACCGGATATAAAAATAACTTTTATTTCTCATCACGCCAAAGCGCCAGGTGTATATCATTAGCATTAAAATTGGATTTATTAAAAAAAAAAGTTATATTTATCAAGGAAAAAGCTAAATATAAAATTTCTCGGTAAAATTAAAGTGAATTTGCCGCAACGGACTTCACTATACTTTTTCTTTTTCTTTTTTTTTAATTCAAAGAAATCTTTTTCAACCCTCCTTTCTAAGGATTTCGTTTTCTGACTTTACTTAACACCGAGCTTGTTGAAAAGGCGACAAACCTTACCATGATTATATATATTGCGTTAAATGTAGAAAGAAAATACTAGACAAGTCTCACGCAAATCAGATCTTTGACGGAAAATTTTGCAGATCAGAATTGACTTCGCAAATAACAATTGATGAATGCATTGCAGCATACAACCGTTGATATCGTTATCACAATCCGATTGGTGGATTATTAATCCAAGTATTTTTCAGATTTATCTCTCGCGGAATATAAAATAAAATTATCGGACGCAGTTGCAACTGGATTCGTATTCATTTTCAGCGTGACGGCAAAATAGCGCTTGCATCGACAAAGCCGATGGGATACGCTTTGCATTGTGCGAGAATTTTTCGATATTCGCCTCGCAGTTTCTGTATGGAAATTAGTTATGTTATTCCCCCGAGATCACAAATAGCGTGTAGAGTATGAAGAAAATATATAAATAACCGAAGAACATTCGTGGTCCGGTGATCCACCTCGAAAGTTATATAATTACGAACGGCGCCGCGCAGAATTCGCGACTGACGTCGCGAAATTATTATATAGAACAGAACAAATTGAATAAATTGCTGTTGTGTGACTTACGGATTTGTAACCAATCGCGAGATTAATTCCAATATTCGTTTTGCGTTCGTATGGTTTCATCGAGTGCAAATCGCTCTACAAATTGGACTTGCGTAATCATTGCGCTGTATAAATTATTTATGACATAATATATTTCAGGGGTGGTATTAACTCGGTATATATCAACGAGAATGCGCACGTCACGTCTGAACTGGCACATTGTTTTGCGCTACGCGATTCTGTTTAAACGCGGTATAATTGATTTGCACATTGACCAAGCTGTTGCACCAAAACAACGACCTATTTTCATAATGCGTACCCTATAGGCATGGACGGATTTCACACAGGTAGCTCTCATGTCTTATGGCTATTTTCGTGTGGTAAACTCCAGCTATTAATCATCCTCGTTTCACTGAACCGTAGTCGCGTGATAGTCTGTAAAATCTTAGTTAACGTTTAATGCAGTTAAATACAACGTTGTATTTAAATGCAGGAACCCTTGTGATGCAGTTGTACTAATCTGCATATCTTCTTCATACGTACGCGAATCGTTTCAATGACTAAAATCTTAATTAAAATAATTTAACGCAATTAATCATAACGTTCACACAATTGGCCAGGACGTTTGCATGTTAATCGATAGATTAGTGATTTAAGCCACCCCAAGAGCGAGAGAATTCGCTTTGTCATTCTTAATCCAACTACATTCGATTATACCTTCGCGAGAGGCATTCGCTGAGAAGGGTAAATTTAATTATGGAACTTGGTAAATACCAAACGCGAAATTTTTTATCGTCTAAATAAATTTCATGCATTTATGCGGATGATAAAATTACTTATTCGCAAGTTCTATGCGTGTTGTACATTTTTGTAAAAGTTATATTTACGTGCAGGAAACATTATTACGTTTTAACAACCAACGTTTTGACCCCCAGAAGATTCTCCAATGCTGAACTGATTGCATTTCATGTACGTATAGCGTCAGTTATTGTATTGCGACCAGGGCAAGGACGCGTCCTAGTCTTGGAGAGCGAGAACGTCTAAACTTGAAAACAAGGACGGCACTACAAAAAATGGATGCTCTACTATTTAATGATTCTATCGATCGCGCAAGGGTCATTGTCAGAAGAAAAAAAAAATTATCTAGAAGTGTGAGGTCATGCCTTTTAATAGTCCACGACAACTACGTATAATGTTTCTTTACATATTACGTTGTGTAATCATTACGAGGCTATTTTTACACGAAGCAAATAATCTGTTCGGATTTACGTGTTGAGCGTTGCAATTATTTTACCATTTACGGCAGTGACAGCAGTTTCCATCAAAACTGTGCAATTTGATTATTTATCGTTTCTACTAAATTAATAACTTGTTCGAGCTTAGGTCCCGTCATACCTAAAGTGGGACGGAAACGATTATCTTAGCGCGACGATGTATAATGTGGTAATTAACTCGGCACTGTCCAATACCCGGCGCGGTATAAACGACGTGACGGTAAATCGAAAATTGTTACCAAAACTATATGTGACATAGAACGTAGAGCGGGCGACAACATATTGTATCGACCGACGCGCTGAGAATCACGCTTGATTTGACGCGGCGAGAGCGTACCCGATAGATCGATAGCGGGGTAATCTACCAGAGGACACACAAGGATCGGGACCTTTACAGCTCCAATTAACAAACAAACCAATTTAATTAGCATTATCAATGCAATTTCCGTACTGGCATCGGAACTAATATTGGAGGCGGCGGAGTCCGCCGATGTACGTACGTAATGTACATGATATTGGTTCGAGCGAGAGGCGACGACGAACGGACGGGCCATGTAGTAATTCTGTAATATTGTGGGTGACGGTGGTTAGCCTTAGGGGATGGGCAAACAATGACATCCGACCAACGCGGCTCGATTGTTACGCCGCCGACGCCGCGTCGGTGTTGTGAATGACGATAATGTAAATACATTATAGAATTATTTACTCGGCATTTTGCAAATTATATGTATGCTCCGGAGATTTGCGAGAAAGAAGCAACAATACGATTAACAGGCCATTAATCATAATTAAATGTCTTCGAATGTATCGGCGCTGTTCATTTATTATCGTCGCATAGACGAATTTTACACTTTGTAAAGAAAGTCGATTTAAATGTTACATTACTCTACAGCAGGAAACTTTTTGTACTTGTGTTGAAGTCCTTGTTAAAATTTTGTGTTGAATTTTTAGCATATCCGAATGTTAATTAGAAATAATGTGATTATGTTTATATTATACAATATTTGAATATTTTGTATTAAATTGATACTTAACATTTCTCTTAATATAACATAATTTATCTCGGTAAATGAATGAATAATGTAAAATGAAATTAATTTAATTTTAAATTCTGAGATAAATAAATAAAATATAAATCTACCAACATATGGCAAATGGTAATTTCACTGAAGAAATATGTTTCCGCAATGTTTCCAAATTGTGTCAAACATTTTTTTTACGTTAATTTTTTACATTATATTTATGATACTTTTTACATATTCATCTTGTATTAAATTGACACAAATTGGGACATGCGATACACGTGTTAAATTTAACACGAATTTTCCAACTGTGCAACATTCGGTGCCACACATAAATAATAAGCATTAGGACGTGCATGAGAAGCAATTTACACGCATCAATGTAGAATACAGTTTATTACGCCATTTATAATATAGCATATGAATCATATATTATATATACGTATTTATACAACGTAATGATGTTAGGCAGATTTACGTAAAAATTTCTCACAAGTATTATCGCAGCATTCGTAGAAATTATTCATTGACATGTAAAATGGCTATTAACTTCTATTGAATACGTAATGAGCCTTACTAAGCTTAATAATTGAAATGTACGAACGCATTTGCGACTAAACGAACAAGCGGTCGCGCAATTGTTCGAAAAAGCGATCGTCACGGAGATGGAAAATATGTGTGCCACAAACTCTGTAAATCTCACGCGTTCAAGCCCAGGCCACCACTCGTAATTATAGAAAAGCGTTAAGCCGCCATTATTTATTGATCAAGTTGTTAATGGATCAATAGCATTTCAGTTTTCCTCGTTTACCGCACTGGGGTGGCGATATGCAAACCGCCAGCATTAAAATGTGCATACCGCTTGCACACGTATTACCGGAAATGGGAGTGGTAGCTGCGGCGTAATACAGTACAAACATTTGCGCTGTTTCATACTGTCCCTCATATTTGTCAGGAACTATCGTTAAGCGACGATGTCTAATTTACTGCGTATTAACCCGCACGGTCTCCCTATAATGATCCCCTAAGAGGATTCTGTTATTCTCGAAGTATTGATTTTGACATCGTTCTTTTAAAGACGAGATATACATTGTATCAGTGTTGCGCTTAGATAACTTAAAATTATTTAGAGATAAGATTAAATAGATTGCATGTAAACATATCTTAGATATTATAATATAATTTTAAATTATCTAGATAAAAGATAAAATTATCGTTTTATTTAGATAATTTTAAAATACTATTACTAAATTATAATATTGAGTAAAATAATTTAGGATGTAAAAAATATATTTTTATTTATAAATCTTTATTTCATAAAAATAAGATTTTTTGCGAAATAATTGAATCCAATCGAGAATGAATTTCCCTTTTGATTTTGATCAATACGCAAGTAAAAATTAAAGTTGAAAAATATAGAGGGAATATATTTAACTCGCATTATAATGACTGTAAGAAAATTCCTTGTAAAAATTTTTCCCCTATTTGTATAGTTTTAGGAGAATATTTATATTATGTTATTATTTTATGATCTGTGCAATCTGTTATCACTTGGAAAAATTATTATTATAATTAAATTATCTTGTTATAAATGATAACTTAGAGGTTGAAAATGCGAACACAATATTTCATATTTATTGCTGTTAACTTCGATAATATGAAGAAGATAACACTTCTTTTATTTACGATAAAAATAGAGATAATATACTTTTTAATAATCTAAATGAAGATCAAATAAAGCCATTTCTTCATCTAGATGATTATCTGAATAATTTTATATAGACAGTGGCAAACACCGCGCTACACGTGTGAGAGAGCAACATCAAACATTAATTAAAAGAGAGAATATTGTTGTACATCGTGGTTTAAATTTGGTGAAAATTAAAAATGCTAAGTTTCACTGAAAATAATCGTTTTAAAGGAGAGAATATGAAAATATGATTACTATTTTTTTAAAAATGTGGAGAGATGTGCATGACATTACAGTCGAATGAAATAAATTTGCTCGGTCGTTGCGCGCATTCATTGAACATATTCAAAGATTAAACAATTTTTTTTTTTTTTTTTACTTATATGAAAGAAGAGGGCAGAGCTGAGCGCCATTTTAATTTCCTTTCGGTCTGCAGATTTGTTACGGATTCCCCTTTGTTCGCCAGCTGCTCCTGTGATATTTCAGAGCGCACATTATTCTATATCCCCATTTCTATGTAGAATCATCGTATGGCTATATAATCATTAGATATTACAAATTGGATCACCGCGCTACGTTAATTAACGTAAAATTTCTATAAAAATATTAGCGTATTATTAAATAATTATATTTCCGCTTTAGTCGCGAGTCAGCCTAATAATTCCAGCTACCACGTTATCTCTGCAGATTATGCATTCTCCCATGATATTGGGTGAGGCCAAGAGCCGACGTTTAAATTGGGTCGACACGATCCATGGATTTCAATATTCACACTGCGGTTAAAGATCGGGGACTAATCCGAATGCGATCGGATGCATTACGGAGGAGGAATCGCCGTGGGTAAATCGCGCAGGGTAAGATACGTAAATGTTTGCCTGGGAGCCCGCATCGGGATGCACGCGTCTTAAGCATCGAAAGGGATGAATGTCTGAGAGGAGGGCAACTAATACATAATCCCGTCGTCGCCCGATCACACACAAGGGAGATACTCGTAGCCCGATTAAATCCCGTTAAGTCGCTCGCCATAAAAGTGACGCGCGCAATTGAATAGCAAGTAGGTTGCGTGACCAAATTACGGCAAATTACTGTCGTTCGCGTGTCATAAAACGCACGCGGCCATTTATCGTCGTAACGACGACGTAATGCCGATAATCTTTTTCGGCGATTTCGCCATCGAGGTCGCTCAGCTCTGTAATTCAGCCTCGTCGGGTCGGCTGGCAGTTGAACAACTTCGCGTTTCCAAATTGCAAACCATCGTAAATAAGCACGCTTATCTCGTCAAGTGTCGTCGCCAAGCTCGGTGCGCTTCGCATTTCTGTGCGAATTATGGCATCGTCAAACCGAGTTTGTCCGCTTGTTAAGACGGGCATAACGACTCGGATGACATCGTATCGCGAATACCGTGCTCCAAGTACCAAGGATAATGGGTTCGCGGGAACTTTGTGTGTCGCTAAATGGAGTAATAGATGAAGATATTGACGAACGTTATACGACGGCGATATATTTATTTCGCTTTGCATTATCCACGCGCTCTTCGCATTTGTACCGCGTCGCCCCGCTTCCGGCGCGAACATCAAGGCGCGTTAGCAGGAAACACGAGTGAAATTTCCTCTCGCGAGACGCGAGCAAATACGTTTCGTCCGTCCGTCCGTCGTACAGACGAGATATTAAGTTGTTGAGACGAAAGTTGTGCGAGGGCTTTATAGAACCCGTAAGACTCATCAATTTCCCGGTATTTCCGATCGGTCAATCCTGCAGAGACAGCAACATCATTGCGCTGCAATCCCATTGACGGTGAAGAATGAAAACTCCGTTTAACAATATCGCTTATTCAGGCGCGTCGGCACCGGTGCGGACTTTCTTCGCCCGTGGCGAGATGATCGATTGCACTCGCGCGCACGCGGGGGTCCCGCAGTCAAAACTGCACCATCGCGCTGGTCGATCAATATACCGTGGCCCCGTGTGTCTCGCGTTCCGCGTGACTTGCCGCGTACTTGAAAACGCGGACACACCGCGAAAGTTCGCGACACGCGCGGTGCGTGACATTCGCAGCAGCGGCGCGGCAGCGCGATGATGTGCGTGCCACCTCCGCTTTTGATTACGTCATAAAACACGACGGGACGGCGGGGCATGGTCGCATCAAGGTTGAGAGCGTATTTCTCGGGGATCGTAGCGTCTATGTCCTCTTTCGCGGCTATGTACGCGCAGCCGGTTTCTCCCGTTCATTTCGTCGCGCTGCGTCGCGTCGCGTCCGGTCGTACTTCGCGAGCAAAAGTTCTCGCTTATTCGTTCGCCGAAACAAGCGCGTAATTTCGTTAGGGAACTCGCAACGTCGGCGGTTTCACCTCGTTATACGAAAACTTTTCGCGGTCCCGTATGAAAAAGGATATAGGCGGCGCGGAACAGTCGAGCAACAGCTGCAACGACGCGGCCCGCTCGCCCGCAATAATTTTCATTTCGTGCGATTATTCGCGAATTGTTCACGGTATGCCGCGACCGCGCGCGCACGATAACGACAAAAGAGTTTCTTGCCAGTGGCAGCGGCGGCGGCTGTGGCCCTATTTGTTACCATTTGGCTCGTAACGCTCTGACAAGGCATAAATTTTCCTTTCATCCGATACGTCAGTTAGCGGATCGCTGTGCGAGCACGGTAACGCATGCGAGAGACCATGCGTGCGTGACTAACCACGCCACCAGATATATCTCGACCGTCGCGAGGAAGGATACGTACGAGCGTGTGGTATGAGACAAAGAGAGAGAGAGAGAGAGGAGGGGAGGGAAAAAGAGAGAGAAACGGAGAAGCAGAAGGTTACAACAAATTGCCAATCTCAACCTTGGTAACCAACTGCTAAGAGTTTACCCGAGTTGCATCAACATTCCTTCCCGCAACAATTTCGCTACTTCAGATATGGACTCGATGTTTCTCTTTCAGCGATTTCGCACTTGCCGCAAAGACGTAGCTGCGGCAAGCGTCATACGCGTAAGTGTGCGATACAAAATGGAAGAGCCGTGATTCGAAAGTCTACCGTGAACATATAACTGATTAACTGTGTCAAGGGCAATTGCTATCAGTAAGAAAACACAATTGTCGATTCTAATTAGGTGTTTTATAATTCAGTGCAAAATCGATCGATCACGACGTCACTTTGCGATGCCCCTTTTCTCGAGGCGAAGCATCGGGCGTCTTACTAATGCTTTCAGTAAGGACTTTATTTAGATATGTATTTACAATCTTTTTATAATTTTTAACATTCCACATATCGTCGTCATATCGCAATATAAAAATGATTACGCGCCATCAGTTTGAAAATTCGATCAATTATACATTTATATTCTCGTGGCATTGATTTAATTTGTTAGTTAAGAACATTTTTGTACAGGTCCTTCCAGAATTCACCTCTTTTGCCCAATAAGCCTTTCTTCATTTTTAATTCTTGATTAATATTCAAGTAGTTATCTTCTGTACCTCTGGGCTCCCAATCTACGTCTACAAACGCATTCTTCGTTGATGTAGGATTACTGAAAATATCACGATTAGTTTCTCATTTCACTCTCTCTTTCATTAATGTAGTAAGCAATAAATAATTGTCCAGACGTACCCATCTTTTGCAAAATTCGTCAACAACGTCGTGTAAACGCGCACCATCTTCTCCGCGGGCGAATCTGGTTGTGGCATATTTTTCAACACTTCCGAATAGAACTCGTAAGTCAAATCGTCACCGTGGGCAGCGCCTAATTGAACGAGGTAAAAAATTATGAGCGAGTGCAATTTATTACAACATAATTTCGCGTTCTGCGTTCTCGCTGCATAACGAAACGCTGAAATAGCGAGCGAATACGAATTTTCTACGGAAGCTCGTAACTCGTAACTCACCCGCTTCCACATGGACCAAAGATTTTATCATACCAAACGGAGCTTCATAAGAGAATATGTACTGATAAACTGGAGACGAAATTCGGGAGCTCAACATCTCTAAACTGAGCGCGATCCCGGCGTCAAACATGACATCGTCCAACATCTAAAATGCACAAACAACTTTAATATGCGCATCGTTAAACTTATGCGCTGCTTAGGCGAAGTTTCGTGATAGCGGGACGATATTAACGTTAAGTACTCACCCTCATAAACTCTTTCGTGGTTTCCGTAGAGATCAATTTATCTCCGAAGTAGTAGCTCTTCAAGCTTTCACCTAGTTGGCTCTTCAGCCCGGCATCGGTTATATTCAAGTCGGTCGGAAGGAAGTTCTCGAAGTGTTCATTTATCTGGTCGATATTGCCGAGCATCACTGGAAAACAAATGTTTTCATATCGTTTACATGACGCTGAGCATGTAACTTTCGCATATAATATCGTATCGGTGATTACTCTGCACATGAAAGGCGGACTCATCGGCCATAAATCCGGCCATAACAGGCACGTCGGCAATTTTTCCAGATTTCAAAAGCGACCAGGGATCGGCCGGTAGAAATATCTCTTGTCCTACGTCAGCCTCAACCGATGGAATAAACGCTTCGGTGCGGCCGTTCATAGAGCTCTGCAACGAGACAATCGAAATGATTATTCGCATTCATTACTCGTTAATGCAATGTCCGCTTCGAATATGCATTTGCATCATCACATTCAGCTCTCGTGTAATATCTTGCGCGTACAAAAGGTATACCTACGCATTCAATTAATATAATACCTGTTTAAGAAACGTCAAATCATCGCAGGCCGCAATTAATTCTTTCGGGGAAAATTCCGAGAGTTTGAGAACCAACTCGGCAGAATCGGTGGTCTCAATGTCGAGCTTCTCGCCCAGCTTGAAGGCTACCTCTCTGGCGTCGTAAGATATCGCCCATGTGTTCACCGCGCTCCCGCTTTGCATGATAACTTTATTGAACAGTCCTGTGACACAGTGAATCGTGTTGTACACATTTCACGCTGATGCGAAAGGCGACAAAAGTTTATTTCGATCGAGCAATCAGATAATCACACGTCTCACCATCGGACATAGGAGACATCATGTGAAACTGAACGGAACTTGCGCCCGCATCTTCGCCGAAGATCGTAACTCGGTTGGGGCAGCCACCGAAGTAGTGTATGTTGTCCTTGACCCATTTCAGGGCCATTACTTGATCCTTCAGACCTGCGTTACCGGGTGCATTCTTGTCACCGGTATTTAAAAATCCTATAATCCGACAGCGATATGGTAATTACATCTTTGAAATTTAAACGAGCTTGAAATAATTTAAACGAAGTGTCTCGCTAACACACGAACGATTATCGAAACGACTTTGCTTACCAATTACGCCTAGTCTATAATTAAGCGTAACAACAACGACGTCTTGCTCGATTAAAAAGTCAGGGCCGTAGAATTCATCGTCTCCAAGGCCATGATTGAAATTACCGCCGTGGAACCACACCATAACAGCTTTACAAGCTTCTTTGTTCAATATCGGAGAATAAACGTTAAGAAAAAGACAATCTTCCTCGCCAACTACGTCTTGTTCTATCATAGAGAAGAAAGGACAGGACGAACGATGATAGGTCGCATCGTACGTGCCTTCCCAGTTATCCGCTGGCTCCGGCATCTCAAAAATAAGAATTCAAGCTCGAAATATTATTTTATTGATCTCTTGATTCTTTGGTTCAAATTTATATTTTAAATATAGAAATAGCATATTTTTAAAAAATGTGTGTGTGTATGTGTGTTATATTTATATAGGACACACAGGGCCGAATTAGCTTCCAAGCCTAATTTAGACTATTGTCCAGGGATGGCAAATTTAGAAGGGCGGCATTTTGTAAAACAGTATTTTTTAAACGTGTAGTGGCTGACGCAATCAACTAAAATTTTTTAAATAAAATAAAATTTATATTAACTTTGGGTCGAACTTGACATTGACAACATGTTACTATATTATTAAAATATTTTAATAAAACTAAAGAAATTGAAAATTTAAATTACATAGTTTTATATATACACGGTTTACATGTTTTAATATTTTTAACAATTTATAATTATTTAATTAATCCTTGCAATCTTTTACATAAAATAATATAAGAAGAAAGTAGAATCTGCAGAATATAAAATTTGATTAATTTACACTTGAATGAGGGTTGAATAAGAGCGGCAAAGATTTAATAGAGATGTCTAGGGGCGGCATGAGTCTTAATTGGGCCCTGACTGTTAAAAATATGAAATGCAATGTATTTTTAAGTTACACAAGTACATTGAATTTTACGGCGTATTTTTAACAATGCAAGGTAGTACAATTTCAAACACTTTTAACATATATATTTTTATTCTTTTAAAATGCAATCAAATATTTGATTTGTAGTGTAATTAGAAAATTGGCAATCTGAATTAGTTAACACATGAATATTAAAAACAAAATTATTGTTGACACGATCAAAGTCGTAATTTATTTTATTTCAAAAAAATATTCAAATGTAACGCAATAAATACAATTCTGAACATAGCATGGTACAATTTATATTTCCTATTTGTATTTCATGTTTTTTTTTTTTAATTTGTATCTAAACATTTGAACACCTGCATGTTCAGAAATGTACCTTTAAACGAGAAAATTTTCTGGTTAAAAAAAAATGTTTCCACGCAATTTTTACTCAATAAGACTAACAAGCAAATGATCGTTGGCATCACACAGTGAGATCAGAATTGTCAAGCTTGAGCTTCGAAAATCTCATTTCGTTCAGAATTGTGCCATGTTCGAGATTGTACCGTCTTAACTTATCAAGTAGACAACTTACCTGAAATTTATCAGGGCCAACATTGGGTTTCGCGTAAGGTATCCCTTTAAAGCTGAAGTATGGCTTGTCCTGCATTATGGTACTAGTCTTTGTGCCCTTTAGAAATCCCTGAGGAATTTCTAATTGAACATCTTGCTGAGCTTTGGCCCACGTTAGCACAAACGCACACAACACGAATACGTTGGACCACATTTTAACACTGCGAAAAAAATCGCATCATTGTCCATCTTTTATAGTTTCGGAAGACACGTTACCGATCAAAAGAGCGGGTTATAACGGACTATATTTACGCAATTACTACTCGGGGAACATAATAGCGCGAACATGTTACCCGTAGAGCAATTTACGAGATACCTCTATAATCTCGCGTGTCAACTATAACCGCGCAACCTCGGATTTTCAGGTAGAATTGTGAGGTCGGATTTCCTCAGTTTATCTTTAGCCTCGATACATAATCTTCATTAGAGGTTCATAATGTGCTTCCTGAAATTTATTGTAATCCTCAATAAGGTACATCATACAAACTACATGGCTTTTCAAGAACCATAGATAAAAGAGATAAATTACTCTTTATTGTTACCCCCTGCAATGTGCGCAGATATACGATACGAGGTTTAGCAAATTTTTCATTCATAATCAGTGATGTATTCACTACGTATCATTGATAAATGTAATTCTAAACAGCCACTCATTTGTTAAACGTCGTGATGGTATTAATACATTTTTTAAGGAATAAGGAAAACAATCCTGACAAAGTTGTTGTTAATTATATAAGTCACTTGTCGTTATAAGTCAATAAAATCGAAATTTTCCATGCAATGAAATTTCTGTCTGTATATATTTATCTGATGAATTAGCAAAGAATGTTCTTAGAAGGTGTCTTTACTATAATAAGAAATAATTTTTCAATAATAACTTTAATTATTTTAAGCACAGTTAATTTGTTCAACTTTCTATTGACAATGATAACTTGATAATGGTAACATTATGCATGATTATTAGAAATGTATGATAAAACAACGTTATTACTTTGAAAAAATTTCAAGTAGAACACAACGTTATTACTTTGAAAAAATTTCACGGAGTATTCACAATTTTTAAGTAGAGTGCATAAAGTACAGTCAGAATAAATAAATTCTTATAATTTACTTTTATATTCGCGCAAATAGAAAAGCAGATGTAAAGAGAAGAAATGAGGCGAGCACAGCTAAGGCTGCACAAACTAAGTAGAATGAATTTGAATGGTATGCCTTAATGATTAAGACCGTGTACTTGATGCGAACTTTACGAGTTAAGCGGTAATTAAGGTCGAGTTAAAAGATAATTTTGCGCTTTGAATTTCTTCAATATTTGCGATATGAAGTTGTGTGTGCGAGAATTTATGATGTAATTAAAATTGATCGCGGAAGATATTTCGTATATCAATCGCGAATTAAAAGGATATTACCTTATTTCTTTTAGATTGATCTAAAAATTAAAAAAGCAGTTCTTTTTTTAGTTTTTTTTTACCGCTCAAAAATCAGTAAGATAAATATTCATTTTCTAATGTTTAGTCATGAGTAGCAAAGTTTATTTCACGATAAGTCAACATTTGGGAACGGCACCGACAGACGATGCAATCGAAAAAATATGAAATCGAAGTAAATCTCGTGCACGTGATTTTTCGCTTTAACGAACGATCCGACGGTTTCTGACAATCTGTTCGCCGTGCTCGGGAGAAGGAAGATACGTTCCGTGAGCAATTGCAGCCGTCCACCCAGCGTTCCCCCGAGTGAGCTTCAGTCTGTTTCGAGCATGCCATCGAATTTTTCAAACTTCAACGTGATTTTCCATGAGGAGCTTCCCCGCCGGAGGCGACGATTCTCTCGAAAGCGACGTTGCCCTCGTCATAAATGCGACGTCGTCACGCTCAGACTGAATTTATGCAAAGCAGCCGACACTAGGTACACACTTGATTCACGTCGGAATCGGTCTGAATGGTCCATTCCCTTTGGCGATATTGGTCATACACTTCCTCCGCAAAATAAAGTGCTTTAGAAGATTGTATTTATATATTGTCCGATCCGAGAAAAGAGGGTATAGAAATAAATTAGTTTGCATATTCAAACGAAGTGGATCTATGCAGTAAAGGAGGACGAGCCGGTCGATAAGCAGTTTTATACAACGGCAAGGAACAAGCGCGCTTCCAACTTTTTTCCTAAATAGAATATCCGCTTACAGCAAGCTGCTTTCAACGGTTGCCGCTAGGGAAAAGACAAAAGGGTAGACATGGGACACTTGTGCGAAATATGACCACTTTGTCCACGCCCCGGCATCGACGGCTCTCGCTTCTCCACGCGTTTTCTACCCGAGAAACTTACAGCCCAGTTTCACGTTTCAAAGCGACTTTCAAGTCGAATTTTAATCAACATGCTAATTTTCAAGAAACAAGCGACGTGTGAAAACAGCAATTTGAGGCGAATGTTAACATCAGCATCCGCCTCGAGTCGTCCAACTTAAAGTCCGCAAATGTAACGCGAACTTAAGGTATACCTCTTTATTTTTTTATGTATAACAGGATGAAAACTTGTGTAACAACGGCAAACCCTCTTTCTTATTGTTGGCACCGTTTCAAAAGGTGCATTGCTTGTCTCTTGACAAATTCCGAAGGTATATATACATATATATACAGGAAATTCAAAAAGGATTTTGTCGTGATATTTTGCGGAACTTTATTTAGCATTCCACGGGCAAGTAATTGAGCAAACAACTTGTGAAAAAGCACAATAAAATTCTTTGCAGTATGGAATATGCAGAAGGTCGCGTCGCGTTAAAGCCAGATCACACCAGCGATCGCGATTGGCAATCACTTTTCAATCATTCAGAGCGAAGAAGCCACCGAGTGAGATTAACGACTGTCATTTAGAAAACGTTCTATTATATAATCGTCAGTTGCAGTCAGCAATCTATCGTAACCAATGAAGCGATGTGATTTAATCATGTGACAGATGCAGCCAAATTCTTCTCTTCGTATATTCCTGATGATTTATTACTATATTCCAGAAGCGTAACAAATATCACAGCCGGTAATTTTCGCTTCTGCAAATGTCGCCAATGTTGATTAATATCGTTTGACATTTTGCTAAATATCTTTCGTTCCGGACACGTACAGCGGCCACAATTGCTAATCACAATCATAAGTGCGATTAGATAATTATAAATCGATAATCGCCAATCGCAATCCAGTCGGCAACCGCTAGTGTGGTTTGGTCCTTACGCAGTCACACGCAGTTTGCGAAACGTATCGTGACAGTAATAAAAGAGAGTCGTGCGAATTTATGAGCGCGCGCCGGTCGTGGTCGTGAGCCGTTTAGCTGGTCATTGTTTGCTCGAATTACGGGCCATTGACACCGGAAGAATTTCAAATAATACGAAAACAACGCGTCCGAGCGGCCAGGCGGCAAACGCCCGTTGCATCGGACGAAATGAAACGCGGGCGAATATTTTTTTTGTCGTTATCCGCACCCTCTGTCGCAGGGCGCGCCATCATCACCGATCCTCCCCGACACGACGAGCGACGCGGCTCCGGCGAGCGCGAATACGTACCATGGCAGACGGAGCACGCGCGAATTTGACACATTTCCGTCGTAGGGAAAGCGTGCCGAGAGCATATTTTCACGTTTTTTTTTTCCTTCCACAGCCGAATCAACGATGGGGCCCGCCGTCACTCAGACGCGTCGCCATCCCTCTCGAGCTTTTCACTTCGTTTTAACAGTCCGTACTTTTGTAACTCTCTCGTCGCCCTCTTCCTCTTGCTCTCTATCTCTTCTTCCGTATCCATCTTTCTCTCCGTCTTCACTCTCTCTACTACACTCACTCGCTACTTTAACTGTCTTCTCTTTCTCTGTGTCCATTTGTCCTCTCTGGTCACCTCCTATTCACTTACGCTCTCTCTCTTTCTCTCACGCTCTTACCCGGCTCTGCGCATTTCGTTCACTCGGAAACAATGCTGCGGCCGCCCTCGTGCCTACATGCTGTTTTCACTGAATAAATTTAATTTAAATTTTCCTGCCGTTCGGAACGTTTATTAAGTAAATATATCACGCGAAAGGGGAGAGAGAGCGAGAGGAGGGGGGGAGGAGGCAGAACGCTCTGCACACTGATATTTTCCGCGGGACTTGCGCTGCCAAAGCCGCGAGCACGTATTGCATCCCGCTATCGCCGCGGATGCGTGCACGTGTTCATGAAGCACGCACGGAATAGCCGGCGAAACGCGATTCTCCATGTTTACGGGATTAATTTATTAAGTTTTGCGCGCGAAACCCTTTTACCTACCGTTTCACCGCCTAGTCGAGACTCGCATGGTATGCGAATTGGAAAATGTAGTTTCGTCGCAACGGAATCATATTAAAGCATAAACTGCTCGCAACAAAATGCAACGCGATATACGGCATATGAATTTCAAAGGTCAGAAGTCGCAGACTAGCTCAAATTAAAATCTCCCATATCGATCGTGTCGTCGTATCGCACGTATTGCTGTAATGCAGAGTAATTATTGAGAGAAAATCTTGTGGTAAGAGATCAACTTTGCTTATGCAAGATGAATTATACGACAAGCGTGATATAAAAGCGATTTTCCGTAACGCGCCATGTAAATGCGCGTCGGGTTATGCAACATAATACCGTCATTAAATCGTCGGATTGACGTCGAACAGCTCATGGTATCGGAGTGCAGGCGGATAGGAAACAAAGCGTAATGGTAGTGGAAAGAAGAGCGAGATATCATGTTCGCAGCCATTAGGAAGCAATTATCTTAGCACGAGTCATTCTTTTATTCATTTCGCT
The DNA here is from genome assembly GCF_016802725.1 of Solenopsis invicta. Lineage (NCBI taxonomy): Eukaryota > Metazoa > Arthropoda > Insecta > Hymenoptera > Formicidae > Solenopsis > Solenopsis invicta. The sequence continues at coordinate 1,365,962 of NC_052665.1, forward strand.
TCGGCTGTTTGCAAAGAAGGAATTATGCGTAACGTTTTGTTTCCTTGATCTCAATGATAACGAGTTCAACATCCCGCGTAATCATCTCTTCGAGAGATACTTTTGCTTATTTCTTTTTTTTTCTTTACATTGCTCTGCGTACAGAGAACTTGAAATAAATCTTTATCCTAGTTATATCAAAGTTATTGGATACGCTTTTTATTTCTGTGGTAAAATAAAATATAGAAAATTTTGTCGATCTATCGATTAAAACGCAGTTATGCATCTGCCCGGCAGACATTTATATTTTCTAGGAATCGTCTTTTTTTTAGCCATAGTAAAATACGATATTTATTTGTGTGCTTTTATGTCGTACGTTCCGCTATCATTCGAACATTTTTCGCTAGCCCTTTGGTACAAAAACCTTGGCATCAAGAGTGATACACTGTGCATCGCTCTGTTGCTTTAACTAAAACTGACCAATCGCATTTGCAATTCTACTTGCAATAACAACGGATGCTACGATAAAACCGATTTAAACCGATCGATACGTGCAATTTCACTTAGTTACTTTATAAAAAAAGATATCAAACTAAAGTATAACTGAAAAAGAAAAACATTGTTGAACAAAATACGATAAAAAGAATTACCCTATAACTTCATAACCAAATAAACAATGATAGTATAATAGCGAAATAGCAATAAGATCGTCAGAGAGAGAGAGAGAGAGAGAGATTAAACCATCGTACAGCAAAACTTTAACCGCGATGAGAATAAAACATTTCTAGCGGCGCGGCCAGGTCTTTTGATTTGAATGTAAGAGCGATTTTCCGTGCGAGAAGCTTGGAAATGTAAAAGCCAACCGTTCATGACTGCAAAAGAAAGTAGCGGATAGAGAGAGAGAGAGAGAGAAAACGCGCGCGCGCGCGTGTGTGTGTGTGTGTGTGTGAGAAGAAACGAAAAAGCATCAGAAGGGTTAGATATCGCTACCCCCGATAGCGAAGAAGAGGGCGGAGGGAGGAGGAGGAGTAACATAATTGCTTTTGCAAAGGAGGTCACAAATTCGTCATTCACAGTCGGTCAGTGCGGCTGAAAGAGTTCTTTCGAGCGTAAGGTTTTTAATACGAAGCAAAGTGCCGCTTCTGATTTTGAAAGCGTCAAAGATCTCGTCTCTCTCTCTCTCTCTCTCGTGCTCTCTCTCTCTCTCTCTCTCTCTCTCGTGCTCGCCGCCACTCCCGCGTGTTCCCTCCCAGCTCTTTCGGTTTTTATTTCTCTTGCGCTCCTGCGGCGCACCTTGCTGGCGTTGCGCGGGTCCAAACCAAATCGCCTCTGGTGGAATATCGATTATCGATATTTATTGCCATGCGGTCAGCATGCGTCGCCTATATATTCGACATTAGCCGATCAAACGGCACGATGTACGATTTTCGGAGCCAGTTAGATATCGTTGAGTGCATCACCAACTGATCGAAAGATAATTTTCACGTACTGTTACCTAAGCTAATGGCTCAAGGTCGGCTTACGCACAATACGTTGTTACGAGTAGTTCGGTGCCGTTCGTTGACGTTCGCTTCCTCAGCAACGTGGTATCTGCTTCGCTTTGCATTCGGCGGTAATAACGTCGCAGTGGGATTTCTCACGTCATACATGAGAACGGTAGAACGGACGCTATACTTATTCGGATTTGTATCGAACGGCGCAAGAGCGGTACGGTACGCTTTCACGGGTGCAGGATACTTATCATTATGAAAGAAGTGGAGATACTCTCAGAGAACCCGATATCGTAGGTAAGCGCGCGTATGGAAAGGTGCCGTAATCTTTAACATTGCCGTCGGCTGATTACGGAACTTTCGACGTCGCTCGCGGCGACGCGACGTCGCGTCTCTTTTACGGAAAGAGCTGGCCGAGGATGAAGCAAAGGAAGGAGCTTATACGCAAAATTTCACGGTAATGGGGCACATTTTTTACGGAGATATTGTAGCCCCGGTTGTTTGCGCGTCCTGTATCCGATGTCAAACAACGAGATATGAATGTTTACGACACGGCCTGTCGTAAGAACCGTAATTTAGTGGTTGCATTTTGTAAGACGTCGTGCTCCGCGGCTGGAAACCGTCTAAAACCGTATGTCTTATGCGCCATATTCTTCTTGCCCGTAAATGCAGACCGTCCCCAGTGGTATCGCGCCCCCTTCCCTTCCCTCGGGCTGTCACGGGAAACGTTTTGTCTAGCTATCGAATAATACGCGCGAAATGTGCCGAACATAATACCCGTGTAACGCAAACGTTCGTGCAATAGAGAAGAGAGATGCGAAAAAGGTGATCGGCGCTGCATTCAATTTCAAGTTGTCTGTTCGCTCGAATAGTCCGCTTTATCATCGTAGGGCATGATTTTTACTCGTATATATCCGAAGAAGAAGAAAGAATTCGCGAGGGAGCTTCGTGCTTGTTACTTGTAAAGTTTTAACTTGATTCCCCCGGCAGTTTCTTGATGTCTAATGGGCGAGTTTCTCAAACTCAGTAGTCACAATTGCATTACTTAATCGATCATATAAATCGATTCCCACTCCGACATGTCATTTTTGAAGGAACTGGCGCGGTAGCGAGGAGGAAAAAGCAGAGAATAGAAACTTAAACCAAGTAAGTTTAAAACAGTACGAAGTTTGTAAACCGTGTAATAAAAGACGATATAAGTTTATGGAAGCAATATTGCACGTGCGCTAAACGTTCGTAAAGGGCTTGTTCGCAACTTTTGCGTGTTAAATTTCATGTGTGCGTCCAACAATTAAATAACATATATATATACACACAACAATGTTTTGCAGTTAATATTGTTATCCATACTCTCTTTTAAAAAATGTTCTCAAACGACAATTCTAAATGTGCTTTATGATAACGAAAGGTATGATAAGAGAAAACGAGAGAGGCAGTTTTGTCTTTCTCAACAGATATGCAAACAAGCAATACAGTCTGGAACCGTGGAAATATTACAGGAAATGAAAAGGAGTTTATAAGACTCAATGTCTTGAGAGAGAGAAAGAGAGAGAGAGAGAGAGAGAGGGTGGGGGAATGTAAGAATAAGAGTGTATATAGCATTTATCTATTTTAAACTGCTTATTTCACAATAACGAAATCACCGCATTATTTTTCGCGTACAAAAGATAAGATTGTGAGATTGTGAGTTGTGCTTGGTTGTAGTATATTTTAAATTCATACAAACATTGTCAAATAAAACCATTAAATTATTGAAATATCAAAATGTAACAAATTTATATAATTTCTATTACTCGCACTCTATAGCAACGATAAATATGTCTCTAGTTTTATCGTATAATTTTGTCGTATAATTGAATTTTCATAGCGAACAATTAAGACACATATTTACACTTAAAATGTATATTTATAGTATAACAATAATACTTATAATTTATTTTAGACACCTAACAGTTTTCAAAGAACGTAATCGAAAAAATGTTTAATCAAGGGGAGAAAAATAAAGAAGTACATCGCGCTCCGTGTACGGTTTCATATGAAAAGCGTAGAATTGCTGTCCAACACGGGGATATGATACGAACGGATCAGATTTACAGGCGAAATCCGTATCTCGAGATATCTTTCCCAGGCGACGTAGATTCGTAGACGAGGAATGGTACGCGCGAAAAATATACGCGGCACCACGTAGGGGAAATAAATTAGGTTCCTTGGAAACGAACCCGGGGACTGAAGACAGAGTCAATTATCGAGGACCCCAGCGCTCTCAAGAGACTGTACCTTTATAAGATATCCTCAAATCTTTATATGGAGGTCTTAACTTTCGAACAAGCAGGACAATTTAAATTACGAGTACATTATTTTGACGAAGTTATACTCAAACTGGATTAGAGTAATTTACTTTATGCGTATTTCAAGCATTGCCCTAAAAGTAAGAAAGTTTTTTTTTTAATTATAGAATTTAGTTTTATATAGGAAGATACGAATGTACTATTTGGAGCGCGAGTGCTTCATTTATAGAATATCGCAAAAATGTTCGACTAATCAAAGAATAATTTCAAGAACGATATTTCTAGGAAAAGTTGAAATCTAGGTCGCGACTATCTGCTTGCATCCGATATGCTATGTTTGATTGTGGAGTCCCGTACAATCGTAACCAGAGACAATTGTGATGTGGTGTCAAAGTGACACAAGTACAAAAGGACAAGCGAGGTTGAGCTTCCGTCTGTAGCAGGAGGATTCTTGTACACGATATCGTATTGCAATTGTCTATTGATTTGCACAATGGTACAGATTATTCGAATTGTTTGAATTAGATTTAGGACTAGAATCGTAAAAAGGAATCTTAAACAAATATATATTTACTTTGATAATTTACTAAATTCCAATTTTATTGCTAAATTTATATATGTATAAAAATAATAATAAGAATATAAAAGAAACGAGTAAGCAATAAACTGAATCTTTATGATTAAAATGCGTAAAGAATTTTAAAAGATTAAACAAAAATATATCAGCAAACAGGACAAGTCTTATATTATTGTTTGCTGGTAGCTGTGTGCCGCTTATCGGATAGACATCTCGTTTGCACAAGCCCGACGAGTGGAAAATTTATATTGCTAAATTTATATATGTATGAAAATATGAAAGAAGCGAGTAAAAAAAATAAACTGAATCTCTCTTTATGATAAAAATGCGTGAAGAGTTTTAAAAGATTAAAAAAAATATATATCAGCAAACAGGATAAGTCTCATATTATTGTTTGCTGGTAGCTGTATGCCGCTTATCGGATAGACATCTCGTTTGCACGAGCTCGACGAGTGGAAAGTAACGTTAGTAAGCGACTAGAAACGCGTCGAGACGAAATCCCGTCAGAGCACGTGGACCTGACAGCTTCTTGTTCGTCTCTCGTCGTTATAAATTTAAGATGCATCCGCATCTGTGCGAGCGGCGCGGCATGGCGCGGCGCGGTGCGGCGCGAGGAAGTAGGGCAGCAGTCGCCGTACCCCCTTATCTGATTTTTGCGGGGGCAACGTCCATTTTATACCCTCGTATTTTCTGCCTCGACGTGGTAATCAGAAAGATCTATAGTTACATCGCCGCTGAAGTTCTATCCAACGTTATGTACGCCCCGCGGTAAATAGACGACCGACGGCGGTTATACCGTTACATCGAAATGAATTATCATCGCGCCGACGTCCACGCTGCGCCCGCGGTTTCTATGTGTATCGTGATCGCGCCGAATTGAAAAACAAATCACACGACGTAGCTTCAGAACCGCTTAGAGCTTAAAGCGAAAACGGAAAGTAGCTACGAGAGCTGAAGAATCGATCGGAGGAGCGGCCTCGTCTTATGGATGAAAAAATGTTTGTATTCAATCTCTTAGAATCCGTAGGCGGTTCTGAAATTAAAACTTTAAGCCGAGCTTACGTTTCTGACCAATCAATCACGAGCGGCGAAGCGTAGCCTGAAATTTTGAGCCGCTTCGTCGTCGAGGAAGATTAAGCGCTCGTTCAGGAGGAGAAGCGCGCACACCACCCTCCTTTCGAGATCTCGTTCCGTTCAGGTCAAGGAGAAATCTAATAAAAATCTACTCGCGAGCCTTTAGTCACTGAAATCGATCGATCGCGTCCACCCATTTAATCTCGCCGCTCTCCCTCTCTTTCTCTCTCGATACGTCATGTGAAAGAGATATCGTTGCAAGACGTATGCAAACCATGCGGTCAAGATTTGCCTTGATGAATGAATCTCGCCCTGCGCGCGCGTGTGTGTGTGTGTGTGTGTGTGAATAAATGCTCCGAGGATCATCCTCTTCACGTTGTTATCAGCTATCGCATTACCCGCTTTCAACCGCGATGAATTCCGCAAGCAGATGTCGAGCCCCGAAAGAACACGAAGAGCCCCCGCGCGTAAGTAATTACGAGATGTGCGCGGCGGAACCCTTTCCCCAGATTCGTGCAACTCCCGGGACGTTGGAAGTGCACTTTTCACAGAGATCGATCCCGTATCCTTACTCGTCTGCAACACGGAAACGCTTCTTCCCTGATAAATTTAATTTACATCAGGTTAACTTTGGAACAGACAGCGTACTCTCTAACTTTCCTCCGAGCGCAATTGACGATTATATTTAGTCGACGGGGGATTCTCAGTTTTTCTCTAACAAAGTTTCGAAATTAAAAGAAGTAAATATATTAAGCATATATTTAATTAAAAACTGTTTTTCCCGATTTGATTTAACAACGCAACGTTGACGGAGGCTTCGTGTCATTTCGCAGCAACGCGTGCATTTCTGAGGTACGTACGACCGCTCGAAAGTCGTTTGTTACCTACGAAATCCGCTATTTCATAAAATCTGAACGAATTACATTCCTGTAGATATTTATAGTGTGCCGTAATAATAAGCGATATAATCTACGAACGCGGCCCGGCACGCAAGGGCGCGTGTACAAAATTTTTTTTTTTCATCAGTCACGTGAAGCTCATTAACTTTCACCCTTAACGAGGTGAAAAGTACGTAGAAGCGCGCGCGTTAATTCGCGGTAACGTTCTATTCTTACTGGATCTCGCCTCGCCGTTTCCTCGTTCGGGGCGACAATTTTTCCGTTCGCATTAGCCTGCCGGAAAAAGCAATAACGTCTCTTTATCTCGACACCGCGAGAGCCGTGAACCATTTTCTCTGCCGGCGCGAATATTTTATTCCTCCTATTCTCGGGAGTCCCCGCAGTTTCCGTTTTCTTTACACTGCTCACTCCGAATATTCTTTTCTCCTATTTTTTTGTTTGCCGCGTACGTCTTTCGCGCCGCCGCGCGCCGGCTCGGCTGTTCCCCCGTATGCGTACTTTTCACGTGCACGTGTGTACGCTATCAGGCTTGTACGTGACAGCGTTTACCATCGGGTCGGGTTTAAATCAATAATCCTGAAGACGGTGACATGAGACAGTTTGCTGGTGTAGTTAGCGAGGCAATGCAAGTTGGAAATGTCCACATCTAACCAAGGTAATTGCAACATTAAATTCAATTTGCCTACCGGCGCCCGTAAGATATGCTCGACGAAATTGCACAAGTTCTTGACAAAGTTGATCCTATGACATCCGTAAAAAGAGAGAGAGAGAGAGAGAGAGAGACGAGAAATCTGTAACCGTGGATTTATTTCTAATATCAAAATTATTACGAGTCGCTTAAGTCGCTATTTTCAACTGTGCTAACATCGACCCTAATTTTGTCGCATGGTCACACATTTGTCTAATTTTCTTCTATAGAATTAAATTAATATGGAACAATTCCGTGCATTAACAATAACGCTCACGTGCCTCGCTTGTTTGTAATGAATTTGAAGTAGCATTATCTATTCACGCAGATGAACAAGTAATCCGCTCAAATTGGAATCGACTATTTTCAGAACGCGTTAAAAATATATAATAACATTTGGCTGCTCAATTTCCTGTCTAAACGAAACTCCGGTACAGTTATCGCTGGTCCCTATTGAACGTTGCATATCATAATGGTTACGGCTTTTACCGGTCTCGAAAACAGGAAGCGTAAAGTTTTCATAATACCGCATCCTCTCCGTTAGATAGGGAGACCCAATTGCCACAGGATGCACACAGGGTCCGTCGGCACAAAGGTCCACCTTTTTTCCTGCTTGAGCCGCATCTACACGGAACAGCGAACGCTTATGCGAACCCTTACCCGCAGGGGAATAATTTTAGAAAAGATTTCCTCATTCAAAGGATGGGATAAACCGTTTTAAACACTTTCCGTGAAACAAGAGAATAGAGAATGTTTCAGCTTTGCGGCGAACGAGGGCCCGCCGGGCCTGAGATTAATCGAAACAGTAGCGAAACTGTATTCATTATGCAAAACTAAATGCAATATATTACGTTTAAGCGCGACCGAATTCTTACCTTATGTATCCTTCTCAAACGTTACATTTCAAAGAAAGTGTGTGTGTGTGTGTGTGTGTGTGTATGTGTGTAGGAGCGCGTGTGTAGCACGTGTATTTCTATAGAGCAAAATTAAAATAAACTACTAGGAATATCGTAGTCCAATCTTAGCGGAGCGCGTACATCTTCTTCAGAAAACCGTACAGCTTCTTTTTCGTGGTTAAGTAGGACGGCAGAAAGTTTTGCAGAAAATCAGTATTCCCCCGAAAAAAGCAAAGAGCGTAAAACGTCAGACAGTAAATTATAATTTTGTTCTGCATTCAAGTGTAATGCATCGTAAAGTTCGTTTGTAATTGCGTGCATTGTCATTCTCTGCGAATGCAAAGCTGAATTGAACGCCGGATAATGAGTATATAATGAAAATATACGCAAGATATCAGTATATTTTAAAGTTTTATCAAGTATCATAGTCAAACTTAAGTTTTCGTAATTATTTTGACTTTTTTTGTTAATTTCACCTAAAAATAAAAATCTACATTCCAGCGTGATAAAATAATTTATTTTGTTTGATATAGAAGAATATACAAAATATTCGTGAAAAGCGGAAGCCTCGTTAATAAAATGTTTCTCGGGAAATGTGTCCAGGCCGGTTATTTTTGCGCAGGCATGCGTAAAATATTGCATTCGCTTTTCAAAGCAGACTCTATATTGTTCTATATAGCAATATATAAATGGATAGCTGTGGTTACATAAAAATCGTTTGGCACATGGTGTACACCTAGCTAATATACTCCACGTGGATTATTACTTTTATTTTCAGCGTTTGAGCATTCCCTCGTCAATACTGATTCAGATGAACGAATTTTGCCAATATTAAATTTACAAGCTCTTTATTAAAACTTTTGGTGACATATAAATTTAATATAATGAAATTGAATTTCACAAGTGAAGCATTATTGCTCCTGTGGATTTTGATATATACATATTACATCAAGAGCCATTCATTAAAGCATACTCATTAAACATACGAACTCTGATAATATCCTTTCCCATTTTCGTAGGTAAATTTAATAATGCAATAAATATTCGCGTATAAAAATGTACAAATCGTTCGTGATGAGTGAAATATGTGATAAAAAGATCTGAGTCAATTACACGAAACAGTACATTACACAGTTAGATCGCTGATAAAGATTTTTAATGTCCTAAAATAGTTTCAGAAATTGAGACATGATATTTTCACGTTTATTCATTTCTGTCGTTATTTTTAATAATGAAAGAAATGAATAAACCAACTGTCCTCTATGGCAGAAAAATATCATCTTGCGAGTTAGCGCACAAAACTGTTTTTCGGATTCATCCGGTGTCATTTCCCCGGCAATCTGCCTCGCCGTGCAAATACATATTTTTTCGTCCTGGTTGGGCTAACTTTGCCAGAGCGGAGAGCGAGCCATCGACGATGCAATTTATATCGCGTGAACTACGACCATTTTGAAAAGCGGCGTGGTGCGCAGTAAGCCTGTGATGCAATAAAAACTTTAAACGTGGGATATTACATACGCGTTTGAATCAATTTTTCTCGCAAACTTGGGATGCCCTCTTCTTGTTTCAAACATTTTTGCGTCTTCCGAGGCCCCGACTTTATTCGCATAATATGCTAATATCTCAAGGGGATGCAGATATTATCGAGCTGGGACGTGCCCGTATTCATCGAACGTGGAAACATGGAGCGTATCACCGTTCGCAGAAATTGCCTGACCGATCGGAACTTGCACTTTGAATGTCCTTCGGGGTCGAATGATGATTACGACCGAAGGATCACTTCGCTGCGGTAGAACGTCAATTAGGCAAATGTGAGAGAATTTCATCGCGATCAAGCCTGTTGGGAACGTATCGAAATATTGATTTACATAATTATGTAACTACTGCTGGTGAGATTTCATATCAACGTTTTCACATAGTCTATTTAACAGTTATATAATAAAATATTTAACGTGGCCGTATATTGCTGAAGATCTACATGGAAAGTACGGTTTCGCTGAAGTGTCTACAAATTTAGCTGGATACAGGTTCGAGAATAATTTTATTGGGACGTCAAAATAATTGTGTCCAAGAGAATCGTCAAATTAGTGGCTAGAACGTCAAAACGTTTTGCAGTCTTGCTCTTGTCAGCTCTTGCTGTGTGCTTGGATGTCCTACATAGTTATTTTGATGTTCCATTAAAATTATTTTCAGTTCTTGAGCAAAACCATTTTGTATAACGACCTAATATTCGTATATGTATTTATATGAGACAAGTGACTTTGCTGAAAAATCTAAATATTGTGCTAGATATAGATCTGAAAATAATTTTGTTGAACCCTCAAAATAATTATTTAGGACGACCGTGATGAGCAGTCCAGCAAAGTTTCAATGTTTTAGCGCAACCAACTGGGGCGTCCTACATAATTATTTCGGTGACGAAACTATCTTCAGATCATAGTTAAATTTTGATATATTTTACAAAACATCTTTTCATGTCTAACTGAACCAAAAATGAATTTTTCATGCTACATATATATTATGTACTTACTTTTTCTAATTCTGTTCCGATTACACAAACGGAATAAGTCTGCGCGGGCACTGCCGTGCAGAACGACGAGTGCATCACTTGATACGCGAAGAAGAAAACTCGAGCACTACGAAAGGAGCCGCAGTGCTTTCACCGAGGTTCGCTCGCTGATCGATGGTTGTAACACCGTCGAGTAGCATTGGAGGGCTTGTGGACGACGCGGCGCTTTGTGAAAACGTTCATATTTCTCGTTTGGGGATATCGTGGTCTCATTGAACTCGGCGCGGTGATAAGTCCGACGAAGAAACGAGGACATCGAGCGTAGGTGGGAGATAAGTATACGAGGGGAGATCGCTACCCCTGAGGTCGGTCAGGTCCGAGCAACGCCGTGGCGATGACAGCGCGATATGTCAAACCATTGTCCCCTTTCGTTCTCTCGTTACGACCCTCTTGTCGTCAGCGTTCTTCTTCACACCACACAAGACCGGCGAACTAACTATGCACGCTGCTGCTTGAGACAATATGATACGTTTCAATTTCCGATAAGATATACTGCATCACTGGCGCGATCGAATTGAAACGAACGAAATTATCTGAGGTATAAATCCGTACATTTCTCAGAAATTCTTTTTTATCATTGACAAAACACAGAATTATTGTAACATAATCTTATCGTGTTACAATTTACAACTTGTATACGAATGCAAATTTAGATTTATAGCATTATTGAGAGGGCCGATTGCCATTTCTTTTTTGTTCCAGAAAATTGTCGTGTGCATATAAAACATGCTCAGGAATTCCCAACTTAAAAATCAGCGTTATTCTTATGGATTCTCGGTAAGGAAGAAATAATTCGTTGAATGGCTTTCGCTTGCGTTTTATTTCTTCCGTGAACAGCATCTACAAAGCTTTTCATTCCTGTTTTCACAATGAATGCTCGTTTTTAAAGGAGAGTAATTTGGAAAATATGACTTCCGCGGTAGGTTTTTTGAATACACGCCTCATAAAAGGTCGGGTTAGTCAGCGCTGGGTCAATACATAAGGGGCGGCTAGTTACTTAAAAATACGCGGCGTTGTCCGAAAAGTTTCGGACGAGCGGCGAAATGGTCCGTGGTAGAAGTACCGCATTGATTTCAAACTGAATAAATGTATATATGCATATGTTGGAGCGTCCGTATACAGTGCCCCGCAAAAACCGAACGAGATACAGGAAACAAGTTTCTGCGACCAACCGTTTTTATCGTAACGATACAATTTTGTTTCCTTCCAATTTTGTACGTTTAAATTTATCAGATTATAAAAACTAGGATTTCCTCATCTATTTTTATCACGAAATATAAATTACACAGTATATTATTCCTCTTTCGCGGCTTTCAAGCTATTTTACTCGCTCGACGTAGAAACTAAATTGAAATACAATAAACTTATTTTATTTGGCTTTTAATAAATTTTGCATGAAAGAGAAAATTGACAATAATAATCCATTAGATAGTGTAATCGGAAACGCATTTATAGCGCATGAAAGTGTAAAAGCCAGTCTAGCTCTTCTGTTGGCAGGAAACGAAAGTTAGATCGAACAAAGCAATTATAGTCTTGAAGTCGCTTCGTGCACTACCTGAAAGTTCTAACCGCATCTGGTATTCATCCGAGGGGACGTAATAAAGGAGAGAGTAAGACGGGCAGCATGCTCCGAGAGAAGTTGCAGAAGTTTCTGCTCTCTCGTCGCATCGGCTTAAAAAGTCACCGATTGTCGATCGCTGAACGTCGCGTAATATTTGCTAACTTTAGGGAAGCATATCTTCGTTACATATTTACCAAAGTAAGGCGACCTGCGCACGCCAAGACACACGTTCGTGAGCGAGGCAACGATGCGATGCTGTCTACGAAATTGCGGCGGAAGGTGCGGTGCTTGTTCTACCGTAAAACTTCCTTAGTCCTCGAAGCGTTATTAATTTTACGTAAAGTAATATTATAGTGTTGCAGCATTTTAGTCACAATATTACGTTTACAATATTTTACTTAACAAACTTGTAACGAGTGCCTATAGATTTCAGTAGTCTCAAAACCTGTATTTATCAATTGTTATGTAAATTTGATTGGCGACAGAGAGGAGATTTATCGAAATAGCGGTGAATACAAAGCTTTATTAAACAACGTAATTTTTTTTCTGATTACAAAGTAATACAACGTAATAACACATTTAAGCGTCTCGACAAAGGAGCACGTTAATTTTGGAAACCACTAAGGCCACACGAGAGCCCCTCCACTTTAAAACATTATAATTATATTTTCCGCGAGGAACCTCGAGGTAAATGAAAGTTAAATCAAAGTCTTGGCTCGAGGCACAGTGGTCGAGGAAAACGTCGGGAGAGCTGACGTTGAAAGTCTTCGTTGTAAGCTTTGTATCGGTCTTACTTATAACGTAAGTTACGAAATAATCTAGATGTACGAGAGATAAAATAGAGAGTACACACGTCGAGATAACCCTATTAATACAAAATGCGGATCTCGGAATCCCTCTAAAGATACTCATTATGCGAAAAAAATATGACCCACGGCACTTAAAATATCATTTTGGAATAAATTTACGGTGTTTCAAAACGTCATTTCGTGTTTATTTTAAAATGCCGTGCATGTTTACTTTACGAGCTGAAATAAAATATTCCGTTGCAAAAAGCAGAACCATTTGCAACATTCGCGCTTTATTTCACCATGACTCCACGCATCCCGGTAACGCGTACGCGAATGGCCATTAATAAGAGTTATATTAAAGCTAATATTTAAAAATTACTTTTTCGAATTTTATCTATTAATCGCATTACGGGATTTGGTAAAACAACGTTGAGCGATAGAGCACTAAAAGGCGCGGAGATACTACACCGCAGTGTCGTAACGAAAGTTCGTGATGCGGCAGTCGCAGATAAAGGCAGCTATTTGTTACAATTAGGTTCTCCTCCGCGGGCTGCAGACGGTGTGTCCCCAGGTTGCACTTGCTCACTTCACCTCCGGCACTTCTTGTCACCGTCCTTGCACCCTGCGCCCTCGTATGCATTCAAGCGTCTCCGTCACCTCGAGCATCTCAAATGGAATTACGTGAAATGGCGGTCGCGTTTTCCTAATATTCGGTGGTGTCCTCATTCCCTTCGTACCCTCATTGTTACCAATGTCGAGTACGTGCATATAATTGCTGAGTCGAGAGCGACTCCTTCAATACAGACGCGGTTATGTTCTTCGAAATATATTCTGAACATAAGTAATTGATTCTTGACGCGAAAAAAAAGTTAGGAAATTGTTCTCGAAATGATGTTTATTGAGAAGAAGATTTGGATTATTAGGATGTAATAAACTTGTTATTACTCGCAAATAAAATGCTTCTTTCTCTCGATCTTCTGAGATCCTAAATCATCACGTACATACTTGTATGCGCACTGCGCAGTAAATTAATTGTTACCATTAGGAGAATTTACGGAGAATTACAGACACACGAGCGGATGGCGATAAGAGATTCCTTCACTCGACGACAACTTGGGTGAATAAGAAATGTTACATATCAATTAATACTAATTTTTAATAACTGCATTAAATGCAAAATATATAGCATCGCTTTAAAAAGAAGTGTGCTAAAATAAGATGCATCTCTTTTATAGTTCCAGATAATCTTGGTAATCTTTTCAATAATGCTTCTCTTTGCTAACCCAAGCTTCTCTGCTAGCCGCTGGACATATCGGCTTTCAGCTCAAAAGGCTCAATTGGCTTCGGCCCCGAGCTTCCCCACACCACGGCATTCAAACATAGGATCATATCTGTCTATATTCATGAGCAATACCAATACGGAACGGAGGAAGATGCAAATGTCGTGCGTTTCCTCCCGAAGATCCGGGTACAATTTTCGCGGAGCCCAAGGGAGGACATACGTTTCCTTTCCTACGTCCGAATATATATTATAATGGAGCGTAAAAGAAGAATTCCCTTCCTTTTGCAGATTCGATTCCGCACTCGGATGCAAAAATTTCCTACCTGGCACACTTTCGCAATTTGTATTTAGAATTATCAAGTGACTATATTTCATCACAAATTTGATTCTATTATATTCACATAGAATATATGGAGATTAAATCGTTAAATTCCTCTCAGTGAACACTGATTTATCATGTCAGTGACTTATTACAGGAGCAAACGCTGAAAATAAAACTCGCATTTCACGTGTCCCTGTCAATCAATATTTCATGTTCACATATAAAATATATTTTTGTCGATATAGTTATCGTACACGGAAACCGTAAAGATCATATGACAAAATTCAGAAATAAAGATTTTCTCAGGCTCAGGATTTTATTTGACTCTTTGACATTGAAGATTTCAAATACTGTCATTCGCCTTACGAAAATACTGGTTTCGCTGCATCGCATTGAATACGTTTTCTTCATATGGCATTCCGAATAAAAATGTTTGTACATAATTTCCATTATTCAATGCAAATCATAAAAAAAATTAACTACCATTCATAAATTGATTTTGTTATTTTAATTTCATCTGAAAATATCTGAAAATATTGAGCTCGACACACAATATACTCGGCTTTCGATAAAAATTGAGGAAATATTAATACTGTGTGTAAATCAATTTGCTTCTATTTAATATCTGAGTAATTAAATCAGTGATTATTTTCAACGATTATACGTTGTCTTCGATAAATTTGTTTTTCCTCCATATAAACTCGACGTATATTGAATTTTATTATTCGACAAATGATACAGAATTGACGTGAGATTGTGCGACGTGTAGAAATATAAATCACGATAAAGGATACTTCAAAAATGGGTAACTGCATTGCCAGTCGCTATCGCAAAGCTCTGAGACGGGTGAGATAACGTTACCTATAATAACAGGAAAACTGGAAACTGGTATTGGAGTAATCTCCTGTTCAGGAAATTTATCCGCCATCTCGGCAGCTTCCGCCTACATCGCTCTTTCCAACTCCCTGTTCGGCTTCGCCATTTTGCCAGGATTAATACTTACGTCCTATCGTACAGCTTGTTGAAATTTACTGCAAGATAAGACCGGCAAAATAGAGTTGTACGTATAGTTTAGATCACATTATACCGATATGACACCGTATCAAGATTAAATTGTATTTAGACAAGATGGCTATACATACGTATATGTTCGAGAAGAGAGGCTTAGTATTAGAAATTCGTATTACATTGCATTTATTTTGGCGATGCGTGTGTAATATACAAAAATGGTCTGATATGCGTACATAACAATCTCGAAATATACAGAAAACGCATTACGAGATAGCGCATTACGAATGTAATAAATGCCAACCATTTTACAAAATTGTTTGTAAAATAATGACCTCTCGAAAGGGGAACGGGAGAGCGATTAATTTCCAGCCAAGTGGCTTAATAAACCGTGTCATCCAGTCAGAGAAATTATCGGGCATGCTAGGAATTTAATTGAATCTCAACCGTGCAATTTCTGCCTTCGGATCTGCAGAAGACGTGACAGATCCGTCATCTAACTGTGGCTTAAGGGAGGATGTAAAAGGGTATGGCGGATTATAAACCGTAGTAAGACGCTTCTGCGTCCGCTATAGCCCCGCGGTATTCGTGTCTATGTTTAGAACCGACTGAGTAAAAGCACATTTTACAGAAGAGAAGATATTACGAACATATTTCGTGGATTTATGTCGGGTGCTATTTCGTTTTTTGTCGCTTGTCGCTGAACGTTGTGGGACTTGGAAAAAAAATATTGAGTCTCTTCTTCAACGTCTATTCCTTCAATGTTAAGTTATTCTTCTTATTTTTCAAAGACTGATACTTAAAACTTGTTATTATGAAAAGAATCCATTTCACATCGACAGAAACTATCACTACAGCCACTTGGATTGTTCAAGTATTGTAATGTTTTCAGATCATTGACCTCCATGAACACAGAGAGAAAGAGAGAGAGAGAGAGAGAGAGAGAGAGAGATTTCCACAGAAACGTCAGCGATAACGTTGGACGGTGATATTTGCCATCGACATATCGACGTTGTGCTACGCTCCAAGTGTAGACGTACATACAAGTATAGAATTATAAAGCTTATACATCCTTCTACTTTTGCTTCTACTCAATGTTATCCTTCGAAATTACTTACAAAAAATAAACTTGGCGAAAGAGCGATTGAGGAATACGCGACCAGTTTATTAAGATAACATGTGCTATACGTGGAGATCTTAGTTTCAAATCAAATATTTTATGCATCTATAGATTTCATTATTATCGAGGACATGGAAGGTATAACGAAGATGATGAAGATAAGACAAGACGCGTATTGATTCCAAAGTTACATATATAAACCGTTAGAAATTTTGAAATAGCACTTTTAAATTTAAACGTACTAAATTTATATTAAGAAAGATATGAAATTAATCTCAAAAGGACCGTAAAAGTCGATAAAATATATTAATACATGAGCCCAACGTATGGGTGACGCGGATATCGATAAAAGTGCCCTCCAGCTTGAAGTAGCATGTTCAGAATAGCCGAACAACGCAGAAATGTGTGATGGAGTGATATCGTAAATGTATACACAGGCTATGAAGCCCGTGTAACCAACGATCTCATTGGGCAACACAGAATGTATGGTGGTAACTTTTATGTGTATCTTATAGAGGAATATCTATCCTGCTTTGAAATTTGTATATTAGTACAGATGATAGCACAAATAATTTAACTATATATCATTCTGCGCGCTCAAGGAAAGAGAGAGAGGGGGGGGGAGAAAGAGAGTATTCCAGGTTTCTCGGTATTTCATTTCCCGTATATTATTTCCGTTTTCATTTTGCGGATTTCCACAAATTCTTTGCATTTCCACAAAATTGTTATTCAAATAGTTTACTTCTCCCGATCCCGGTGCAATTACTTATCCATTAATCTTACAATATTGTCACGGAGTGAACGAATCGATTCGTTGATTCCGTTGCAACGCTAGCGCGAGACATTTTTGCATATACCTTGAACCTGCGGTAGTCGATATCGGAAATCTACGGGCAAAATTTCGCTCGCATTCGTTTTTGTCATGGAATTATTCGCCGTGCGCTCATCTCGGTCGTTGCACTTCGCGAAGCGCAACTCGCGCGAAAAGCAGCAAGAATGTGACAGCGGAATGTGACAGGCGCTCGCATCAACGCGATTCAAGATCCAAATTGCAATTTGAGCGCATGAATAGCTACAAACGCATCTAAAAGGCGGATTGAAGATCCACCGACGTGGCGTAGCGTTTCGGGGAAGCCACGTGCAAATAGATCATTAACTCCCCGGGTCGTCGCCGCGCCGGGTTGTCGTAATGCTCGCGAATTGTACGAGCGGGAGAAGCACTCTTTTGACCAATGGCACCGGGGAAAAAGCTCAAACCCAAAGAGAGAGAGAGAGAGAGACAAAGACGGAAAAAACGCCAGCGAAGAAAAAGCAGGATTCAATGAGATGGTTTTGATAGCCGCGACCATTCGTTATGATACGTATGCTACATTACGTTCTCTTTTGTGTTCCTACCTGGTCGATCGTCGCGCCAGCGACCTGAGAAGCTTGGTAAATTGACGGGAAGAGAGACCCAGGATCGGCGATTTGAACCGGTATGGCCTATAGAAGGAGGTACGCGCGGTGCTGATGGCGGGCGGGTAGATTGGTACGGGAATGATGGGAGAATGGGGAGAACAGAGGAACGGCAGGGAAATGGGCTCGGCTGTCACATACACGTACTCCCCGGAGCTGCAAACTGATAGTGGACAGATACTGCGCATTCGTGGCGCACGGTTAGAATTAATTGCCAATGTTTGGCCCGGTACGTGGATATTGGGATGAATGTTCGTTAGCGGGCACCGGGTTTCCCCGGCATTATCCCGACAGAACGAGTTATCCCGTCAGAGCGGTACTTATGTTGGCCCTGATGCCCCGAAAACGAGCATCGTGTCCGCTGATAATAGGACCGCGGTCATTAATCATGGAACATGATCCCCCCTAAAAAAAAAAAAAAAGCGGTAAATCGAATTTCGAATGGTGGAAAACGTTCGCTGATAAGTACATTCGATTGGCGTGTACCGATACATGGGGTGGCCTAATAGCTACAACACGTGACTTTACCGTTCGGAAATAACGCTTCGAGTAGGCCATGTAAACGCGGCTATTGTTTGAACAGGTGTGCAGCCTGTTTCGATGCATACGCGTCTATCGCGCCGAATAGAATAACACATTTACGTGCGTGTTACGTATCGATTTCTATGTAACAATTAATAATTTGATAGCTTATCGACAGTCATATAATGTTAGGACTTCATTATTATTTGAATTAATTAGTTTGTTGTCATTTTCGTTATTGTGTTATATCTGATCGACGCGCGGCACTCGACAGTTTGTTTTCAAAATGAGGAGGGCCTCCTCATCCGCGCGATGGGAATTTGCAACGTAATGAGGATCTGCAGTTGACGTAATCGCGCGCGATGGTGGCACGGGGACTTCTAAATACGTCACTAATTGTAACACGTTGCCGGACCGCAACGTAGACAGATTCTCGAAGCGATTAGGCTCATGCGCATCATCTTTTTCCTCTACAACGCGGCAGAATTTCAGCCAGATAACGGCCGGATCTAATGACCGGCCAATTTAGAAGTTAACGACATTACCTTGTACGCGAGGATTATGTTAATGTGGCGTTTCGTTGGAGGCTCTCTCCTCGAGCCAGGTGGTAGCGAACGGACATTCGGCAGACTCTACACGCGCATGTAAAAGAGAGAGAGAGAGAGAGAGAGAGAGAGAGAGAGATTCCTTGCAACGCCATAGAGCGTGGAAACGATTATTGTTCCGGGTATAAAACGTAACTACTTCCTTCCGCGGTGCGGCGCGGTGCGGTGCGATGTGGCAAGGTGCGACAGTTTTGTAGTTATCCTCGGCCCCCAACGGCTCGGTATAATGGTAAGTGAATGAAGTCCCACGCCCAGGCGCGCCACGGTCGGTTTTAAATAAAGAAACCGCGCGGGCTAACGTGATTTCTCGCCGCCACGAGCCACGAGCGAGCAAAAAAAAAAAGTCCACTTTTATTTCCTCTCTCGAAAGCTCTCGTTGGGCGACGACGACGACGACGACGAAGACGGCAATGATAGTACCGTAATTGCGCCGTGATCCACACTAACATGCAATAATTGGCGAACGTGCACGATGTCTTTCCAGTCGAACGCGAGCTTCGAATTTTCTGTCGTGCGTGGAACGCGATCCGCCTCGTGCGAGCCGGAATTCTCAAAGAAATTCCGTAGACGAAGACGAGTCGAGCTTTTATTTTCGAATGCGTCGTTGGCGCGGGATACCCGATCGACGTGAGTATCCAATAATACGGACGTGATTTACGGAATGCAAGTAGCGTACATACCTCTTGTATACTATACGGCATTTAATGTGAAGAATATGAACTACGTAAAACTGCGTGAAAAGAAGAAAATATTTTCCTTTTCTTGCTCTTCTTCTTTTTCTCTTACCTGTCTAAGCTAAAATTTCCGCTTTACAATTTCTGAATGAAAGAAATAAAGTTTATATCTAAATCGCTACTTAAGCGTCAAATAAATTGCTACGTAACCTAAACTTACGGCATCGAATAGAGACATAACCGAAAGGATTCCCGCCAAGTATCCTCGCCGTCGACGGCATTCTTATCTTTCGCACTTATCCTTTATCATTTCGAAACTTCGAAACTTCATCCCCCATGCAGCTCTGTCGCCGATGTATAACGGCATCATTTGCGGATTATCTGGAAACTTACCTGAAATTGAAGAAAAATATTGTTTTACATTCGTTCTTAATAAATGTGAAATAACTGGAAAATTGTTGTTTAATATCAGAGAAGTGCGTTCAACGGGGCAGAAAAAAAAAAATACGGACGTAACCCGCGTGCATACGATTCTTGTATAAACAGCAGATTCAATTGCAACAAACTGGTGTTTTCGTAAAAAGTTTTTCTCGAAATAGAATTACAACGCAACGACTTTATCAACGCAGATTCTGTTAAGTATCTTATGTTACTTTAAATATTCAACGAGAGACGATTGTAACACATCGCCGGAGAGGAGATGACAAAAGTAAATCGACTTTCTTTTTATAAAGTTGGAGTTTCATTCAGCGAGTTTTCTCCCCGATGTATCAGCTAACAGGCATTGTGCATGGAAGACTGTATAATGCTGCGATACAAAACGGAAAAGTCCTTAGAATGTTTCCTCCGATAATAGGGAGACGTATCTCGCGTTTTCTATTTAAAGCACTTTATGTGTCAGAGCGAAGGTTGGAAGGAAGAAACATCTTGTTTATAAGCTTACGTATTTTTCAGAAACTATCAAACTAATGAATGTTGAGAGGCAAGTAAATTATTGTTAAAAAATGCAGAATGGCGTACCCGATTTCACTCTTTTCTCTCTCTTTCTTTTCTTCTCCTTCTCTCTCTTCTTTTTCTCTTTATTTCTCTTTATATCTATTTCTCGCTCTAAATAGCTGTTCTTTTACTTCAATGCGTCAAATTTATTCAACTCAATCACAGATTTTAATTGTAAACTCCGAATATATTGAATTCTGTAATTAATAAGTGCATTTAAAATTGACTGCATCCAATTAATTGTACTAATTACAGGAATATATTTGAAAGTATCTTTTAATGTAATCACATAAGAAGAAATATTATTTTCGCGCGAATGTTAATTAATATAAACAAATAAACTTCTCCGTTGTCACAGCGTCTAATTGTACATATACATGATGCGCGATGCACACTGGTGTACGATTTCACTAACTGCACAAGAAATTACACGAGCCACGTGCAACCGTTGCAGCCGACTGTGTTTCGTCTTCCTGCGCGTACAAAGTTTCGTCTCTTCGCCGTAGCAGTACGTATCGTCCCAACTGTAGGTTATGACTCGTGCCAGGACACATAATTAATCTGTCAGTTACGAGGGGGTAACAGAATGAAAAGACAGGAAGGAGAGACTGGTGTATAATGGCTGAAGTGTCGGGAAAGAAGCAGCATCGGCCGCTGGCAAGCTACTTACAACTTCACCTGCTCCTTCCTAACGAGAACGTAGATACACAACGTAATAAACGGTAATCGTGAGATGCGCATTAGAGAGAGCTTGGCGCTGGTCCTGCGGACTTTATTCCCCCCACAAATGAATATCGCGCACTTTATGAAGCCGCTGCAGCGGCGCAGTCGCTCCGCACCGTCTTCGTTCTCCTTTTTACTTTCGCTCTCGGCTTTTGTTTCCGTGGGTTACGAAATGGTAAGTCTACGTGTAAGTCTATCAGTGAACTCTCTCGCCGAGCTAATTCGAAATGAATGTGCCTCATGGTTCTTACTCGCAAAATTCTTTTCATTCGCGACCAGATAAAGCGCGATGAAGGAATCCTATTTAACTTGGTTACCTCAAAGGTAAGAAACTATATTTGCCGAAACTTCACTCGCGATGAATTTGCAAGTTTATTGCGTTAAGCAAGTTTATTCGTTAGATGTTACGATATCAATAGAAATTTATGTTCTCGTAAATTTATCTATTTTCCCGGAAATTAATGCAGCTAATAAAACTTTATTAATTACTCTGAAGAAATTATATTGAAATTGTTAAATTAAAATTTTCATCATGTTGCATTATAAAATACGTAATATCAAGAAAGTATTGCAGTTTGTTAATATATATATATATATATATTTATATATTAATAACGGTAAGCACACCGGATATTGGCGTGAATTCGTTTGGCATTCTTCGCTACTTCTTGCGATTAAAGGTAAATTAATCGAACATATGCGATTCGCTGTTTTGGGCGTTCTCACAGCGCAGTAGAATACCCGTTGGACAGTTTTAACCTACATTTCCAGGCAAATGCATGCCACCCTGTCTCTGAAATATGCAGAAGAGCGACCGTTAGTCGGTCAACAGTTTTTATCGGTCATTTCAGGCAGTCTAGTCATCACCGCGCTCTAAAATGTCGCGCATCCGTGAGCGAATTAAGTATCGCGTATTCAATAAAAGCAAAAAATTCGTATTTTATTCTGACGAAAGCGTCACTCGCTTTCTCATTATATACAAGGCAGAATCTGAAATGTCTAAAAATGTCGCCGGAGTAAAATTCGAGCGTTGCGGAAAGCGGGAAAGCAGAAAAAGTCGAAGTAAATTTAACTCTTGCGAAACGAATTTAGGTACGAAATATTATCATAGATTCAAATTTGAGCGGAGTGCATTTTCGCGTAATCGACGTATCCGATTTTTTTTTTTAGTAACGAACGGTGTACTCTGTAGCTTGTTAGCATCGCGCCTGAAAATCTCAGGTCATACACAGAGGTGTTATAAAAAATCTTCAACCTGTCCTATAAGCGAGTTTGCGTCGCAGTAATTTCCACTTGGCTTCTTTCCACCCTCTGACCACCCCGTTGACCCAAGGGTATTCCCTCCGGTGTTACCTCATGCTGACCAACTCGTGTTTTTTCTCACCCTTAACCTGAGGTGAGCGTGAGGTTAACCGTAAGGATAGAGGTGTAGGACGGGGTAGGAGAGGTCGTCTAACGGAGGCGAGAATGAAAGCGTGGATTCGGAGAAGAATTGATGGAATCAACAAAGAAACGCCCTCGCAGAAACGGCCCCGAAGGAAACACGGCCCCTACATTCTCTCCAAATGTATACGATCTCTCGGGATAAACTCTACGATATTATTTAAAACATCCGCGATGCGTACGCATTGAAACGCTATAGAGGTCATATTCCACAGCAATTAATCAAGTAGCGCACTGATAACTTGCGCGAAACGGGCGCGCGTATAAATAATGTAAGAAAGTAGAACAAAGTTGGATGATGTATACTTTTCAGGGAGGAGAAATGTTCCATGGTTTATGACTGGGTTTACGGCTGCAGAACGTCCTATCGATTCCCTTCTGCACCGCTGTCGACGGAGACGACAACGTAACATTTCATTCTAGTTATAACATCTAGCACTTTATTACACTTGCTGAATATCGAGGCTAATGCAACTTCTCCACTAATGTAATCTTATCCATCAGTATAATGAAATTATTCTAATCTTCAGCGAAAGTATATTCGCAATGGCATACTTTGATAAGATGATAAATGACATTCGAATCTACTAGAATATTGAATAATGACGTATTAAATTATAGAAGGCGTACATATTTGTATTGCGAACGTACTTTTTAACAGTTTTTTTTTTTACAATTTAAGTGAGTCGATACTTTTTTTTCAGTCATTTATAATGACTGTGTAGAGATATTAGAATTTCGCAATATCGCAGAAAGAAGAGAGAAATACTTCAGCTGACGTGTTCCAAATGGACCACCCCGAACGTTGAAGAAAATACGCGCTTGCGAGATGTTGGAGCAGTTGACAGGTTTGATCTTGTACTTCGTGGCCACTTAGAAAATGTCGGGCTTTTACTTACTCAGGAGCTATTAGCACCGAACGTTCACGGAAGACGAGCTCGAGCAAGCATCTTGTTAAAATTACATTGACGCATGAATAGCCGCGAATATAATATCCTTAATTGTAAATATCGTCAACGCTTTTTTGAACGCGTTTAATAGCGCGACTGTTTTAACGCTATGTAATTATTATAACGAGACAAAGATTCAGAGAAAAAGTATATAAGAACATAGGTTTTTTATAAATTATCTTTTTAAATTTATAAAAAGAATATTAATGTCTTTAGTAAAATTTTCATTCGACAAGTCTTTATATAAAACAAATTCCATAATTTTGATGCAAAAATTTGATTCAAATTTACATTGTTACACGATACGTGTCTTTAGTAACATTAATACAACTTGCTCTCGTGTAATAAAAACTATTTTTATACCGAAACAAAAAAAAATGACATAGCTCATTGGGTCAAGGGAAAATCGATAATTACAGAGAGTATCGAAATGCAGACGGAAATAACAAAGCTGTGTGACACGACTTTCATTTCTTGGATCTTCGTCAAATTTTCTGGAGATCTCTGTTATTACGTTCCCGACAATTATACGTAGGAATGGACATCGTCAAACATTTTCTCCGTCCCGTGTTCCGGCTCTGCCATCTTTCTTTTTTCGCCCGTAATTTTTCACCAACATCCTTTACGTCGAGCGTAAGATCGCGGCACACGCCATAACGATATCGCGGCGGCCTTTTTTGCCGGTGAAATTTATGGCGAGGTAATAGAGGGCAAATTAGAACCACATGACTGGCTACGCCATCAATCTCCGCGCTTCCCTCTCAGGCCAATGGGCCTCCTCGTGGCGCCGAATAAACTAAACCCGAATAAACTAAACCTGCCGCCGCGTGCTTAGCTTCGAATTCCTTGCGATTCTCGCGAAGGGCTTCAAATCGTTGAACTTGCTAAGTGTACCGCAAAAACACGAATCTTGGTTCTGCGATTCCTTAATTGGGTGTCTACCAAGCCGGTGCGAAAAGGGGAAACTTTGACTTAACGAACGATGAGTTAAGTTTTGGTCACGGTTTTTTTTTATGTATTGTAATTAATAAAATACTTTGTATTAATATCTGTTAATTTATTACATTAGTATCTTTACATATTTATTACATACGATATTCTTTTTTAAATATTAGCAACGATAAATGTCGTTATTCCTTTAATTAAACGTTTATCAATATTTAATTGATATAATTACAGTAATGTAAAAAGGGTAAAATATTGGAATATTTCGTTGCGTTTAACCGCTTTAATTTGATCATTAATGAATCTCGTTTAATGACAAACTCAATTACATTACTCTCTCGAGAATTATTATGAAAAGAGGCCTTGCCATTCTATTTTCATCTCTCTCATTGTGCATTCTATAGCTCTTCACCGTAAGCATATAAAGTAAGATGAATTTTCCGCTTTGTTACGTATGCATGAAAGCTGTGGTCCTTCATGGATGCATTAGTCGTAAGCAATAATTAATTTTTCCATCGTGCCATACAAAGAAAAAAATAATAATCTAAGCTAACGAGCCGCATGGCTGTGGCTAAACGTTGCCTTCGTAAAGCCACGTATATGTATTATATGATAGCTCGCGCATATGTGTACGTGTGTGATACAGGAACTATCTAACGGGACGAAAATATAAGAGAAAAATATTTTAGTGATAGCCAACGTGATTTGGTCACTCTGATTTTTCTTTTTTTGTTTTTACTATCGCTATGCTAGTTTCAGAGATCTCACATTTGAGAAACTGAATGCGTGCCTGAACTAGAAACACAACAAAGTACTCAAATAATTTATTTATAAGAATTATAATTTGAAATAAATTATTATCATTTGGAAATGGATTGCGAAGAACTTTTTTAACCGTGAAAGACTATTTTTTTTACGTGGGATTACGCTACATTTGCATGCAATTCGTTCGGATAATGGTAAAAACTTTCATCGTTTCATCAAGGGTAGTAGCCTCATGCCATTTAAAATTCGATATCGTATTTTATTTACTAACACTGCAATCTCTGACTGCGGGAATCCGAACTGGGGAATCGCTATGTGATATGCATGGCTTAATAAAACTATCACGGCACCGAGGGTATAATAAGCTTTCGCTGCGAACGAGCTCAATATATTCGCAACTGCGCTCGATGGAAATCTTCAAATAGGCATTGCGATATCTGAAAGTTTCACCATAGCTTCCATGAGGATGAGCTTTATCGACCGGGCAATCCGAACGCCGGTACCGCCGTGGATAAATTTCAACTTTCCTCGAAAGCAGAGAAATGAAAATTATGCGCGCGGTAAACGTAATCCTTCTACAGATGCGAAGGACCGATAAAACCGGCGCGCAGTCCAGCCCGTTAGCCCCGAAACAATCGCTGCCGAATTGACAGTTCTGTATTTTTGCAGTGGCAAAGACCGCGCGCAATTTAACTTAGGCAGCTCCGTTTCTCCCATTAAATACGCAATTAAGCCCGCTCGGTTCATTGTCGGCGCGAGAGAGCTATTTCTTTCTCTCCTCGCCAAGCCCGATAAACAGATACACCCTCCTCTCGCGCTTTACGGATAGCGACTCGAAAGAGATGCTCCGGTGAGGATTATGATAAGAGATAAGCAAAAACTTAATACTTTGGGATACGCGTTCTCGATTTGCCGCACATCGACAACAAAAAGCAATTATTGTTGGAACAATGGGGAAACTACTCCTGTAACAGAATCTTCTTCGTGGGTTTGCACTGCGCTCTAGCATTTATTAATAGCGCCGTAACGGGAATTGTATGCCGGGGCGTATGAATGCAACTGCACACGCAGCCGCGAATCATTCCGGGATGATGGGCATAGGAGGGTTTTCTTCCTCTTTCTTTTCCAAGGCACTCTCCTCCCCATCCTGTCTCTCGGCATTCCGGCCTAACAAACTCCGGTATATCGGTACGATGCGGGCCGCGCGCTGTGTGAGCGCAAATATAACTACACACTTACGTATATATATATATACATACATACGTACATATGTGCTTCTTCGCAGAACTACGATGCACTCGCGACTCGGAACTCGACTGTACCTATATGGTACACTAACGGCTTTTCTTTGTTCGGATCTTCGCCGACGTAAAATTTGTGACGTCTCGCACCAAGGACAATGAAATCTCATAACGCTCGTAGACAAGACGGGCTTGCCGGAATGATACATCATTCGATGCCAAATGAGACATTCGCTAACAAGAAATTCACCGTAATGAATCGTTCGTCCGATCGTTGGCAAATAATGCCGGAGTAACGAATTGTACGGGGGAGAGGGGGCGGCAATTTGCATGATATTTGACGACACGTGAATTATGGAACCGTACGGCTCTTTTGTGCGAAGTAGTTACTTCCACGTGGCAGCGTTACGCTTAAGCGATCGCCTGGAAATTTCATTCGTAAACGTATATACGCGTGCCTACGGCGCGATGTAATGAAATATGCTTTCCCGATATTCCAATATTGCCGAGGAATAATTTATTTCCTTACGAGTGGCCCGGCGCGTAATACGGATAATGACAAAAATCCGCTATAAGGCGCCGTACAATTCTTTCTTTTTCCCCCCGTCTCCAAGTTCAGAAAGGAAAACGTAAATACGAAATTGTATATTTGAGGAAAACGTAAATCCTCTCCCTGATCGTGAACATTTTCTACATTTTGACCTGTATAAGGAAGACTCTTCCCTTGGATTCTGAAGGAGAATGGGTCCACGTGTGTGGGATACATAGGTATAAATACAATACTCGCGGTAATATCTGTATCGTCGATATCAATCAAGAACCATCCAGCACGGCCCGACGGAGATCCGCCTCGGACCTCGTGCCCGAATGAAAAAGGATTTCGTGACCGTGGCCCACTTCAGCCTCGGGACTCGGAAAGCCCCTCGTTCCATTAGACGCGAAAATTCCCAGAAAATGTTTCGATTTCAGATAGCGTTTCCTTCGAGATAGTGGATATCAGTATCACTCCGCCCGCCCTCCGATGTACCAGACGATCCGTGCTAGGCTAAGATTGCGTAGAACGGTGCGCAGGAAGGAGAGGCTGCGAGCGGGGGAAGGGGGAGGGGGGGGCGACATGGAGAGAGGAACATTTGGGAACGTTGGTAACATTGTGAAGGCATCCACGGAGGAACAGACGAGCGCACTCAGCAAGGGATAGGTACCAAGCTGTCTCTGATCTGACACGACGAGATTACCGTCGAAAGAGGAAAAACGCGTACGCCCTTCCAGAAAAGAATGAATGGCAAAAATAGACTCTGCGGCTCTCCCACCGTCGGACGGAGAGCTGAAACTCGCGCGGGGTAAATTACGAGGTACATACACGAGCGCACGTACCTGCGCGATAGATTACGCGTGGACACATTATCCGTTGCGGAATATGCGCATAAATATGCATGAACGAACGTGCGGAGGATTTAATCCGCACTACCGAAAGAAAGGTGACGCGTGCGAGACAAAGTAATCGCTGTGCGGGACGTCATTTGAATTTCGAGAAACGATACATTCTTTTTTTTTCTTTTGTGATGTCTCGTGTCACTTTCCGATAGCGTTAAACGTCGCGCATGCAATCGATGAATCGTAAAAGCGCCAAAGATTATATATATATGTATAATAAGTATGTATAATAATTTGCACGAGCTACCGTTGCGTTTCGAATAAGAACAAAATTTGCGTGGAAAATCGTTTATATTATACAATGAATTTGATTAAATCTAGGTAAATCTATGACCGGCCCATCACCGTTACTAATTATTTTCTCATTATGTTATTTTCATGAATTTTCTGCTCTGAGGCGGAGCTATTAATAGTCCCGCTGTGAATTTCAGCGACGTATACTTTAAACATGCCGAAACAATGGAACTATATTATTCACACGTATTATTCGAGTGAGGTTCTCCTTTCGATTACTCCTCTATCGATTTGCAAATTGGAATGTAATCGTGCCAGCGAGAACACTAAATGCGACGTATCACGTGAAAAGAACCCGGGCATATGAAAATATATATATAAAAACGCCGCGTACGCGCGCGCTAAATCGTTTAATTAAAATGATAACGTTAATTCATTCGAAATTGTCTTGATTAAACTCGGTAAATTGTAGCGATATCAGCGATATCAGCGATATTAAGTTTTTGCCCTCCCACGCGTACGTAAGGATACGCGTACGTAAGCAATTATGTCACGTCGAATTTTACTTCTTTCTATTAACGTGCAATAACGAGCGGTAAAAAGAAAGCTTTGACCGTTACAATAGCGCGGGTATATTCATACGGGTACGCGCACGTGCCTCTAACAGGGGCTACGTATGTAGAGGATTACTTTTTATTGAAACCGTACTGGACGAGCTCACCGCGTGCACGCGGCATAGCGTGCAATGCGATATTTTACGCCAAGTCCCGGGCACGGAATTTTATTTTCCCGTTATTATAGCTAATACGTAAACTTGTTTTCCCAGCTGTGTATTAAATTAATGTTTAATATCACACAACGCGATGTATCGCATTATACCCGGTTATACTTGCAACGCAAACAACGTAGTTCCATATTATCCTATATTACGAATCTTCAATTTTCATTACTCCGCTAGCTCTTCGACGAAAAAAGAAAGTATATATTCTCCCGTATATATTAAAAGATAATAGGCTCGCGTGCATATAAAAGTTGTTGTGTCATCGTTACGCTCGATTATATCCGAACGCTATGGGAGCATGGGTGCATAATTTTTTTTTTTTTTTTTTAATTAATACAAAATACTACCGTCACAATCACGTCGCTCTGCCTCTAAACCGCGCCATCACTTTGCCGAATCATCCGGCACCTTTCGCTATCGGAAACTATTCTCTTTCTGCGGTTCCATTCGCCGCAACAAGCTTTAATCTGCTTAGCCGCATTCAGACTACGTGGGAAACTGCACTCGTGTAACTAGATTGTGAAATCTAGTGTGTCCCTAAAATCGAGGCCGTGTTCCTGTCCCGGTGAGCTATAGCACCCCGTCCGCCCACGACGTGTCTACAATCCTGCGCTACAGATTTAAATAGTTTGCGCGCCACGTGCACATCGTCGTACTTTATGTTTTTCCTTTCTCCGAGACGCCTGTAACCTCACGCCAAAACGAAGCCTGTTTACTCGCTCGAAATCTTCATTAAAACATGTTTAATCAACGTAATGCAATTAAAATAGCGCCGCTCTTAATTATCGCCTTTATAGACAATTTTAATTATATAGATGATTTTGCGACACGATGTGTAATTAGAAATTGTAGTAGAAAACACTTTCGCGTCCTTGGTTAGTAATTAAAATAAAAATATTCATTTGCAATTTACGCACAATGTTTTTCGCGATAATTTACAAAAATGTGAAAAATATATAAAGAAAAAATAAAAACATGATCAATAAGAATAAAATTGTGTTTCATGTACAAAACTGTGTGGATTTGTCCTGTAATGTGCATATTCGCGTAATTCTATAGGAAAGAGGTCGCCTTGATATGATATCAGAGATGTTCTAGTAAATGTTCACGATAAATGTGAATCTATTCCATTGGAGATCTATTATAGAAACTTCTTCATTTATGCATATCGAAAGCAAATGTGATATGCTTTGAACACATGCTCTATTATTGATGCATTAAGAATAGAAAGAGGGAGAGAGAGAAAAGTATCATTTATTACGCGCTCTGGGACAAATCCCCTGAAGCGCAAAACCAAAATACAGAAACAAAGCAAGAATGAAAGAATAATAATAATAATAATATACAATATGAAAATATAATATAGATGAAAGTATAATACTAGAAA
Source organism: Solenopsis invicta (assembly GCF_016802725.1). NCBI lineage: Eukaryota > Metazoa > Arthropoda > Insecta > Hymenoptera > Formicidae > Solenopsis > Solenopsis invicta. The sequence continues at coordinate 1,396,661 of NC_052665.1, forward strand.
GAAAAAAAAGAAATAAGAAAAATAAATATCTGTATATGTGTAAGTGCAGATACAAGAACAAACACGTTTCGTATGCAAGAATACTCGTATAAAATACGTAGAAGTGGAAATATTAGAAAATAACAGATATCAATAGGAAAGAGAAATTCTGCCTGACAAACAACGATGCTAAGTTTCCAGGAATAAATGAGCATAGAAGCGTTGTTTAAATTCATCCAGGGTACGCGAATTCCGGATATTAGGCGGAAGACTATTCCACAACCGAGCCGCAGTGGACCGAAAAGATCGTTTAAATAGTTCAGTGCGACGCTGTGAAAGGTCGAGTGAGTCGACAGGAATCCTAGTAGCTTTACTTGACATTTTAAAAGCAACACGAGAAAAGTGAGGACAGAGTTGCTGCATATGGATGACGCTGAAAAAAAAGCAATTCACGAAACAGAATTCTAGAATTGACTTTTAGTTAATATGATTATCGGATCAAACATTGTAGATAAATCTTACGATTAGACACGCATTTAATGCTCTGGATAGCCTGAAGTCGAGTTTGACTGTTATGTCTATAAAGGTTATGCAACAATAATCGATGTGAGATAGAGTAGTTGCATTAGAGTAGTTGCAAGTTTAATCCTGATGTTGTCCAGCAAGAGGTGCTTACATAGTTTAATCTGGTACAGAACAGTTCGAAATTTCTTGTTGGTGACCTGCCTCTCTGATGAAATTGTGATATTCAAATATTTAATCTTCGTCATAAACTAGCCGAAAAATTCTTGCACCGTTATTTTTGAAAGAGTGCTGATGTCTATGGCGTTGATGTAGCATAACGTGTACATGACACTAGATTATGTCTTGGCTTCATTAAGGATTAATCTAAGAGAGTCCGTTAACAATAGAAACTATGTCTATCTTTGATATCTTTATCAGTTAGGACAATCGATATAATTCATTTAGCTTTTTTTAAATTTGAACTCTATTGCGTGAAACTTTGAAGTTATGGTAGTCTTATTTTTTTTACCACTGCGTCACACACGCCTGACTAGACCTCTCTCGTGCATCCCTAATTTCTACGGTCCATGGAGCAAACAGTTTTTAACGTGAATTTTTTTCAACGATGCATGCTTTCCAAACTAAACAAGCAATATTGAATTGAAAAACTAATGTTTGTTCAATAGAATCGGTGTTGAAAAAAGAAGTCCAGTCCGAATTTTACACATCAGACAAAATACGCTTCGATGAAGTTTTGAAATCCCTGCAAGTAATGAATCTTTTATTCCGTCGCTGTTTATTGATTTCTCAGAGAAAGAGAGAGAGAGAGAGAGAGAGAGAGAGAGAATATTCATTAAACTATAGAATTCATTAAACTATAGAAAATAAAAAAAATCCAAATATAGGTGCATTTCTATGGTGTTGAAAACAACTTTAACTTTGCATACAGAGTATTAAATAAAAGCTCCTGAATAAAACAGTCTCGGGTATTGTGATTTCTTCGACGACAATCGGATCATTCTGAGAAATCTTTATTATTACGAAAATGTAACGCAATATCCGGAGAATATTGTGCAGCTCTCAATAACTAGTATATTAGAAAATAATATTACGAAACATGTCGTCTATAAGTGATGAAATACCAATCTTGCCACGACTCACTGATTCAGAACGTTGAACTGGTAAAAGTGGTGCAAACGTTTCACGGATGAAATCTACCAGTACACACACGGGATCCCGACAAGCTTTAAAACTCGACTCAGCCCCGGCCCAATCACCGATCGTTATTTCCTCTAGGGCTCGACACAGTGGATACATTCTCAACGACTAATCCAACGTCAATCACGTATCGATTTCTCGCCGGCGTGGAAGCATGCCCGGTAACTCGATTGATGAAAATGCTTGAGACGAACAGTACGATATGCGAGGTCGTTAACTTATCTGCGTTGTTATCCACACATTTGCATTAATATTTCATAAACGTTTTTCGAATATGAAAATAGTTATCATAATAGATCAGGTAATCAGGTAATCAAACTGCTATTTCGATCCTCTTCAAAAAACATGGAAAATTTCTGGATGTACATATCGTGGTCTTTAGAAGTTTTATATATATTATATATAAACAAAATTTTCAATATACGAAAATATATAATTTGCATTATAATTTTAATTGTGCTTTCAGAGTTAGAAGAAGGTATAGATCGAGTTATTATGGCATTTCTGTCTTTATCCTATATAACGTTGTTCGCTGTTATGGTTTTCGCTTCGCGTCGTCGGTCTTTCGGCTGAATCCAGTTTTTGCCGCAACGCAAGCACAATGTTGGCAACCTAAGAAGAACATAATACCGAATGCGGCTTATCCGAATACTGATAGAGCCCGGAAGGGAATCCTTCATAAGCGCGGCCATACGTAGGCTTACCGCGGCTTACAGGGATTCCTTCTTCTCTTGCAGTCTAGCGTCCCGTCTCGCGAATTTCGCGAAACTCAAGAGAGTATCATACGAAGACGGAAAAATATTTGCCAGATCACATTTGGGACGGAAGAAGGCAGGAGGGGGGGGGGGCGCGTATAATCTTGTAAATTTCGCGAAATAATGATGACGTAGCGTCGGCAGACGAACGACGCTATATTCCACATTAGACGAAGCAAGCAAAATAAAGTACAGCTCAATAAACTGGCGCTTTAAGTTTCGCGCGATTAACAGTATTCATTTTCGCCGCGAAGTTTTGCGCGCAGTTTCTCAGCTAACGAAAGTCGGCATCGAGGCTCTCGATACATCTCGTTTGACTTTACGAAGGCTGCGCTGCCGCGAAACTTATGAAAGAATAACAAACATTTGTAAACTCAGCAACTTTTTACGCCATGTATTTATATCTATCTTGATCTTTTAATCTGGATGTATATACCGAATCGCGCGTTATTTTCTTTTTTTTTTATTATTTATGACTTCAAACACGTTGTAAGCGTAAGTCAAAGAATAAATTCCCACGGGAAGCGGAACGAGAGAAAAAGAGAGGATTTAAAAATTAAGTCTATAATTTATACAATACGCTCGATAATTTGTGTAGCTTGTAACACGTTGCAGAACTTGATACAGTATTTCATTCGTTCGTAAGTATAAAGCGCAAGTAATGTTGCAAGATGAAAGAGTATAACGTATACGTGTGCGTTTGCACGCATTATTTCGATATGTAGTAATCTTGACACGAGCGTTAATAATCGCCTTATACTCATTTTAAATGGGAGCTCGCGACATCCCAAGTTAACAGTCCATTAGCAGAGGTCACGCTGCATCGCGCATGCTTCACGAGGTTGCACGACGCGGAAACTGGCGCAAGACTGCGTTTATATTCCAGCGATTTGTTACGTACAATTTTCGCACAGGAAAGCACGTTACAATCCGCACGTGAATTATTTATTTCTACAACAGAAAATGTAGATTGTTATTTTTACAATAGAATACATTGTTAATATAAAGTTTCTCGGCACGGTATAAAAATCATTTTTATTCGAAACAAACCCGAATTTCTTTCGGATGGAAGTTTAGTCCGGGAATGGAATATGGTATTAATGCTCGTTGCGTGTACCGCTACACTATTCTCTTTGATACAAGAGAAGCGGAAATCCCTCCGTCAAACCGCTATAGTTCATTACGGTTAGTATGAATCTATGTTGACGCTGGTATCGTGCGCGAAGTGAGACGTGTAGCAGATATGAACTCCGCTACAACGATGACACGACGACATCGAGGCATACGTCTTCCCGCGAATTCATCGTGCCACGCGCGACAAGATTAATGACCGGAAAGAGTGTGGGTCGTGCGAATTCACACTCGATAAAATTTGCAACGCCCCGCCGTCCCATTTGTACGACGTTCCGTCTCTCTTTCTTCCCTCCTCCCCTCTCTCTCTCTCTCTCTCTCTCTCTCACATTCCTCCTGAAAATATAACACGCTCGGAGTTCTGTAAATATGCGTATTGGAAATGTCCTCCCACACATCCAGGGTCCGTCCGTTCCATTTCAATCGAAGAATCGACGCGAGGGCGCCTCCTGCAAATCGCAAATTTGAAAGCACTTCTCCGACGGCACGTAGATACGGCCGCGTATGTATTTCCGCGTCACCCCCATTTACGTGCGACTACTGCGACGCGGTGCTTCTCGAGATTTGCGGCAAACGGCAGCGAGAAGATGAACCCAGCTTTATGCGGCGCTATATCGATAAGTTTCTGCACCGGGAATGTGAAATTCTACGCTAATACAGTGGCCAGGAGATAACACAAAATTGTGTTCTATTAATTACTAGTTTGTCCAACTACGCTTTGTTTTGGAGCATATACCGTCATGGCAGTAGGAATTGAAATTAATTGTAAAATTAATTGTATCATCTGATTGACGATTGTTATGTACTTATATAGATCTGGAAAAAATGGTTTTAATAAAATATCTAAAAATTTAGATCAATACAGATATCTCTCTCTCTCTCTCTCTTTTATTCTTCTCTCATTTTTATTTTTATTTTCATTAGGTCTATTTTTTCTTTATTGTAATTACTATTATCTTTTCTTTATCAATATCTTCCTTAATACTGTCATTGTTAGTATCACTGTTTGTTAACTCTGTTTCTTGATTTTTGTAAACTTATGTCATCTGATTCTTGTCACTAAAGTATTCTTAAATTTTTAGAGAGCTACGGCCTTAGAATTTCAATAAACGCTTAATCAATCTCTCTCTCTAAATAGTTTTGTTAGACACGACAAAAATAATTTTGTACGCTCAAGCTAATAAAGTGCCAAAACAAATTTTTGAGTCTGATTTAAATAATTGTATTGATAATATAACAAAATTATTTTCAAATCTGGGTCTAGCTAAATTTTTAGATACTTCAGCGAAATTATTCTCTTCGTGAACTTTCAAATTTGAACCAGATCGATTCTCTGCGTTCTAAGATATTAATGTCTCGTGTGAGTCACCACAAGTGTTGAAGTTTCGAAGCTTGAATATTAATTTTACGCATATTTTTAGACTTCAGTGAAAACTAGTGAAGATAGAGTTAAAGTAGAATTGACGTTTTGTTAAAACTTTATTTAAACACATTTTTCGATTTATTTTTTTTTTTATAAGTCAGTGAGTTTGATTTAGTACGAACACAAAATTATTTTTTTCTTTATGAAAATGTGTCGCTGGTTAGAATTTTCACTTCTAATCAAATTTTCTCTATAATATTGTAATATTTAGTGAATTTATAGCACAAAATAAATTGGCAACATCTTGTGTCCTATGTTAGGACAGTTAGTTTCTTGACCGTATATACATGCTAATAGCAATAGCAATGACCATCGTGCGAGGGATAATTGCTGGAGATGTCGCGTGCATATATGATTTGAAAACTTACTTTCAAAGTAGTACTATGTGCAACGTATTCTGTATGCTGCTATATAATCCGGGAAGTTATGAAAGTTCGTGCAAGATCGGGCTATCATTCGATGATTCAACCATACCTTTATGTGAATACCAACGCATTTCAAGTTAAATGGCGCTACTAACAAAATAGTTTGCACCTTATTCGGCACGAGTCTCGATGCCTGCACAATCCTCTCAAGTTATGCTCATCCATACTGCCGGGGGAAACTTTTTAACGGCTCGTAGAACTCTCTGCTTCGTGCTTTCATGAGAAATCTAATAGTGCTAGCGTATAATCGAGCTAGTTTTAGACGCGTGCAGAAGACAATATCCAAGCTTGAGCTGTAACTGATTATTACTGCTATTAAGTAGATGGAATATTGCAGTTACTACGCACTCGTAGTGTGTTCATATCTATATTTAAAGGTCTATACTTGAAAGAATTTAATTTTCAGAAAATCAAAGATCAATATTTGAGTCAAGAAAATATTTTGTATCCGTGAAAAAAATATTTTTACCGTCGCGAGATTTTAAATGGTCAAAGTTAAATTGGTGCTGTCTCGCTTTGTTTTTAATGTTCATAATGTGGTCGTCAGAATTAGTACGCCGCGCACCGGTAGCAATTCAATCATTCTATTAGAGAATAATAATACATGCGTATATTGCTATAGATAGACCTGCCGGCAGTTCTCCGTCAATTCGTTTGTGAAAGCTTCCAACATCGAACAAAGGACATCGTTTTGCGAAAGCACTCGATAGCGGACAAAGGATCCCGCGAATAGCATAGATATTGAATGAATGGATACACTGCGAATTGTTGTGCGTTATATGCCGCGATTGAAGTGTAATCGTACATAAATTAAGATAATCGCGACACACGTGCGACTTATGCATATTCTTAATTCATATACATTTCCCCGTTACACAATTATGCAAGTAACAAGAAATAATCGTTTATACTCACGTCTTCGTAATAAATCAAATCGGATAACCAAAACACCGAATCAAACGTAGAATAACCGGGGTAAAATTCACCGCAGTAAAATTATGGGTCAATATCGTCGCATCGCGGCGTAAAAATAGAAGAAATCGGTGAACACAGGGATAGATCTTCCATTAAAGAAAATTACCATATGATAGGTACCATCAAGCCAATATATACCCTCAAATATCCAGCATTCGATCGTCATTCATTTCATCTTATCTTATTTCCAATAGAGGACTCTTTCTGCTTTTCTCGCGTCACCCCGGGATTAAATGTAAAAGAGGGAGGATCCCGTATACTCTTTATTTGCGCTCCGCGCATTACTCTAGGTTGCAGAGCGGCGGATTCATACGATCAAATATGGGATATTTGCGCCTTCTAGTGCGGATATTCGCTTTGATTTCGCGTTATCGACGTCAGCCCATCGATCCGTGAATTCATTTGCTCGTAAAGATTTTACTATTCCGTCGAGCCGCGTGAGAAACGTGATAAAAAGGTTTTTTCCTTTACGGGGTTTAGTGGCGTCCCTTCTCTGATGACGAATTATTATAACGTTCGTACAGAACTGAAAATGAAAAATCGCAATGATACTGAAAATTAGATATTATAATTGTTCTGTTAATATACATTTTAATTTGACCGTAGATTGAATTAATTAATTATTACATATTACATAATTAATGATCACTTAAGCGTGAGTTTTTAAATAATTACCGAATGAAAGATACTTTGATATCTTTAATCTCGCTATTTTATTGGAATTTATTATTTAATTATAATTCTAATTGCATTCGTTTTAATTATTATATATATATTTTATTGCAATTTTTAAAATGTAAAATGGAATTGTTCACGTATATTAATTTACACAATTACGCTTATAGACTTTGTTTTTTGTTATATAATATTTTTATGTGAATTGGGAATAACATAACAATTGTCACTTTAGCATTCTGAACGAAATATCCGTCAATAAAACATCAAATATTTTTCCAGAGTAATCCATCATCGTTCGGTATACTCTAACACAACCGTTCTTAATAATATCGCAAACAAGTCCCGCAGATCGTACTTTTGTACGCGCTTTTCGTATGGAAAACAAGATTTACATATAACGCTGGCTTAATATAATAAATTAAAATGCGCTTATGCGACGAGATTGGTATTAATTAAAACTGTGAGATTTGCATTGATTATAATGTGCCACTAATTGAAAGCGACTTATCTGCACATTGTATTAAAATGTAAATCAAATCTCCAGCGTCGTGGGCATTCATGTTTGTGCCAATAAGCAGGAGCGTATACGAGGGTGTAATACGAAATACGTTTGCCAAACTGCTCCTACATATTTTCCTTTGTTTTTAATTGAGATATATTATTATGGGCGACAGCATTTATCGGAAATTTTATTGGACATCGACGATGTGCGACCACTGTATATTATAACTGTGTGCAGTAAGAATAATAGCTATGTGCCACTATTAGAACTATTTTTTCTTTTATTCAACAGTGATATTCTTATATTTAAACTTCCCAATATGTCCAAGAAAAAGAAAACAAAATTGTAACTTGTTTCTAACAATAGTATCTCTTTTTATTGAATTAATCAATCGTTCATATACACACGGACAAATTTTATTTTCGATATGCATGCATATATATGTATCATACAATCTTTATATATCCGTAAGCGAAAATTATATCTTGTCTTGTAAGTATTTCGATAGCGCAATTAGATTTGGATCAATTACCTTTCATTTTAATCAACTTTTTACCGTCGTTTTCTCAACGCTCACTTCAATTATGAATTATTCTCCAGCGGACTGTTACGATACGAAATCACGATGACATGATGAGTCATAAATTTCATAAGTTGACGACAATCTTATCAACATTCATAATATCTAGAGCAGATCTGGCATTAAGGCAAAAGTTTCATCGCGCACCCAGACGACCCTCAAGCTGCCGAGAAAGAGGGAATTCGACCGAGAAGATATAATCCTTCTGTCGCGAGGAAAGTCAAGTCGAGTCAGACGAAGTCAAATCCCGTGCCGGCACCTATACTCCACATCAGTCCCCAACCAACTGAGGGAAAAGTAAAGATTGGGGTCCCGTATACCATGTGGAAAGTTCGGACACTACGCACGAATATCATCACCAGACAACCGCACTGGGTACCGATATTCTGCGCTCTCACGGGTTTTAGTTAAATGCCAACGCAAATACGGAGAGTACACGTGCATTCGATGTGCTTCAGTGACATTTCTCCGAGGAGAGGATGTTCGTTCGTGGACTTTAAGATGGCATGGCAATGCACCCAAGTTCGGACATAAAAGATTCCCGGCAACTTTCACGAGTTCGAAGGCAATAAGAAAGGAATTCCTCAATGTAAAATAGATATTTCGTTATTAATTTATTGAGTTTAATTTAGCAGTTATTACCTGCAGCAATCGATAAATGTACCTGTAGATTTTATTCTCTCAATTTTATTTTATAATTCTTTTATTGACATTTTTTGAAAAATTATCCGATACTTTTGCCGAACATTATTTCCAAGCAATTAATATAATTTGAATAGCAATATTATTTAAAATAAAAGAAGATGTAGTTAAAGTCGTATTTTTCATTTTTTATATATTTTTCAAACACTTTAATTTTTTGTAACTGTATTCTTTTATGTTTTATAAATTAACATTTTATTCCTTATTTATCCTTACTGTATATATGTATATATGTGTGTGTGCGCGCGCGTATGTGTCACAGTAAAATATGTATTTTAATATAAACATTTAGTATAAACATTTACAGAAAATGTAAAAGATCAATTTTTGTTGCATGGTGCTACGTCCATTGTCGTGATGTTATAACTTTGAAAATTCGGCACGCGCGCACCATGAACAAAAACTGCGTATTTTTTTAAAACATAATTCGATAGATACACCAAAAAAAAACAAGTGTGAAAACACTTGCAGTACAAGTGCTTCGAAACATGATACGCCGACATAGAGAAACGCGCGCGCTATTCCTCAATTAGATCGAAACAAATCAATATGTTCATCAATATCTTCGTACAAAAAAGTTACAACGAAATGACTTTAATCTTATCTGAAAGCTAAGACTCCAACACTTTCGAGCGTGAGATTGCTTATCTCGGTCGATTAGTTTGCGAGGTGTCGATTAATTACGACAAATAAAATTGATTTCGTGCAAAGATCTTCGTTCTGACAAAAGTTTTCATCAAGATCGCGCGTCGGTATATTTTTGCATTGAAAATTTGCAGTAAAATACATTTGATCTCTTTTTAAAAGCTAAGATTTTAATGCTGCCAACAAGAGCAAAATTGTAGTTACGTAGAAATTGTAAATTATTTATAAAAATCGATTCATTGCTTAAAATAGAAATAATGATGTATTCAGATCAATTGCTTATTATTATTACATCCTTACTATGCCAAAATTTTCGAAGAAAGATATTTAAGTCTAATTTATCTAAAACTCGAGCTATCTTATTGTATATTAATCTCATTATTGCATAATAAAGATTAAAATAATCTTTTAAAGTCATTTTACATTTTTATATATTTTAGAAACTAGAACACCAATTTAATATCTTTTTTGAAAAATCGCTAATAATTAATGTAATTACTTTTAGTAGGTAAAAGATCTGTATATATAGTTTTTTAATTATAATATTAATTATCACATGCATGTAATACGTAAGTGTTTTATAATTTTTGCTTAATTAAATGAAAAAAAAACTGTTAAGGAATAGATTTCTGCTCCGATTTTTATATTTTCTCAGATGCTTTGTAGAAATATATGATGATATTCGCTGGGAGAAAACCCGAAATGAAAAAATGAGAAAAGAAAACTTTTTCACGCATATTTATTTTCTCCCATTAAACAGAGAAAAACTCTCGTATATCCAAAAAAGTTGGCGCACGATGTACTGCCATCATCGCCAGGCAGTCAAGCGTTGTTTTAACTAATGCGCTCTCTTGAACTTCTTGAACTATGGAATAATCTAAGTGACTACTACAGCTTATATATTTAGCATATTTTCATTTGATATGCTTTACTGGTATCGTTGAGACTGACATTTATTTATGACCGTAGATTATATAAAGTCGAAAAACAATTTTTGTTTTACGCTCCAAATGTCAGAAATTATTCATACTATAGAGACGCGTCGTCTAAATTAATACCCTCATCGTGAAAATTCATCTCGGATAAACATGGTTTTTCACTCGATATGATAGACAAATAATAGGCGTGTTCTTTATTTTGCAATCGATAGGAATTGAGATTACGGGAAGAGTGAAAACAAACGTTCAGTATAGCTAGCTGGATTTTATTCCGTCAACAAAGTAAGTTGTTTTTTCTTACGATCGGTTGCCTGCGAAAAATTCTATCAGAAATCGATCGATAGGGCGTCTCAACCAGCCGTCGTTTTATAATTATGTAAATCGGCTTTCCCATCGTTACCTCACATACATTTTTTTCTCTCCTGAATAGGAATATGCTTTTACAACCAGTGACCGATAAATCGACATGTTTAAGGTCTCTAATATTTTGTAATATGAAAACATGTATATCAAATTCAATGCGTAAATAATAATTTTTATTATAAATATATAATAATTTGAAATTCTTATTATTCATAACATAAGAAAAACGTTTGCAATATCGAAAATGTATCACATTGATATTCAAATATAACTGCAAGATATATCTGTAGGGCAGACCGAAGCAAATCAATTTTTCTTCATAGGTAAAAAATAATAAAAAAATAAAGTTTTATTATAAATTCTCAATTTTTACATCTTTGACTTGAGTTTTATATAATAAAATAATAGATAACTATGGTATTTCTTATTGCACAACAAGAAAAAAATCACAAAAAAAAAGAAAATTATCCGATTCTCCCTAACCAGATTTATAAGAAAAAAATATAAAATTTAAAAGAAGTAAAAAAGAATGAATAAACTCCTCGAAAGAGCTTATTTAGCTTTTTCGTTACAAACTTACAAAAATGGGATTGTGATTTTATATGAGAGACAAAATTTCTTCGCGCACTCACAATCTATGCGCTTGTATGAACGATTGACACGGAATCACCCGCAAGAAGAATTTTGTCTATTGTTTCCGCTGCGTTATTTCAGATCGTATGAAATAAAAAAACTAATGGTAACTGTCTCAAAACTTATGATTCGATTTCGGTCTATCCTACATCAGCCTTTAAAATGTCTGCTATTTATTATCCACTGATTACATTCGTTAATTTAAAGAATCATTTATCCGCAGAAGTTTGTGACACATGCGACCAAGAATTTTGCAACATGCCTGGTAATGAGGGTCAGTGTACTTCCAAGATCACGTAACGTAAATGCACGTTTATATGTCGGCGCATAATAGAATTCTATATAGCAGTAACTTATTGTAAGGACGGGGTATGCGCGCCGTAACTCGAAACTTCGTTTATTCGAAGGCGTCCACGGGGAGACGATACGACGGTAGTGTCAGCGATGCGAACCTAACATTTAACTAGATATGGTCTCAACTCAATTTACAGGCACAAGCTTTGCTTAACCCGAGCATTCGGGATACCGAAGTCAGTTCAATGTACTCGCAAGGACCTTTGACTCAATTCCGAATCCTGCGTCGACAGTTGGTTTAACAAATGATTGGGAGTATTCGGGTGTATGTACGGCACTTTAATACGGCTAACCATCACTAACGCACCGTGGTATCGGAGCCGTTCGACTGTGTTTGACGATGGAACGCGATGTAAACGGCCGTTATCATAAAGAGATCACGCACGCCTTGGTAATCCGCAGTCGCCACAATTACTCGTAAATTTGACTCTATTTGCCCGCTGACTTGATGCCCGCCCACTGGCGGATTTGATCGCGAGAGGAGCAACCGCAATCGATTGATCTACGTGAATTCTAATGTTAACGCGGCGCGCGGCGAAAATTTTCGACGGAATAGCCCGTGACCTAATGCATCCCGCGAGTCGGCTCACGCGTATCTCTCGATCACGCTGGCATAAACGTCGCGCGGCCGTAATGCATGCGCCGCGCGTGGTTCAATATAAAGGATTGTTATTTACGGCACGGTTTATATTTCATCGGAATATAATGGAAAATGGACCCGGCGTTAGGGGTAACGCATAGCTTACCATACATATATCTTTTGCCTCTATCGCTTTGGCTCGCGCCCAACGCGGCTGCGTTTTGACATTTGTTTGTAGTTGAAATACGCAGATACACACATTTCTGTAATTCGAACGTTATATTCGCACGCTCGTTGTCGGCGTTATCCAAAATTGTTAATCCATCCCAGCATCGACGCCATTGTATATTTGTACTGTCAAATTAATGCCGAAGAGAGAGAAAGAGAGAGAGAGAGAAATTATCGCAATTGAGCAGCGTAATTTCTAAGTTTTATCTAATAACAGCCGTCTGTTGATAAAAGCACCTCGTACGTACAAAGCGTACGAATTGTCGAGTTTAATTATACCATTCTCTAAATGTCGCTTTGATAGCTTAAGTTGCTACATGACAAATATTTGCGCGCTGACAGTAGGAGCGTGGCCCGAACGTGAATTATCATACCGTTAGAGTCAAGCAAGATTCATTCATTCTTAATTTCAGTCCTACCTCGCTCCTATGCGTCATAACTTTCCAAACTAGCAGTCCGGAAACGGACAAATATATCTTCCGGCAACAGCTAAACGGTCGTAACTTTCTTCTTTCCAAACTTTCCTTCACGCGCAGCGTTTACGAGCCGTGGCTCGGAAGCGGGGCGGGCAAGCCCCGCTACGTATCAATTAATTTGACTTGATCGCGCTTACAAACACGCTGGCAAACACGATCACGAGGGATGGCGGGCGGGTTTCCTCCACGTTAAACGCTATACGCTCCTCCGCAGAGGCGCAGCAGAACGACCAATAATCTTAACCACGCGAGAAATACCGGAACGAGAGGAATATCCGCGCTCCCGATAACTGCCAACAGATGTTTCTCGCGTAGTGGAATTTCGCCCACGCCGTTCTCGGGTCAACGGAACGTCGTTGCATCGTAAACGAGCTCGTCGGAGCTGAATCTACGCAGTCAGCTTTTCCTGTGCCAGGAGATTTTTCAGACAGACCGTTACCCGCAAACTTCAAAGATCATCCTGCTCAGACGGACAGGTCGTATACACGAAACTTTCGCCGACGCAGTTCCCCGTCGCTCTTACGTATCCTCATCTCGAGGGAGAGTGTGGTCCTACGTGCGTGGATTTTTACGTACCATCCTTCTTTACATCGCGCATACAGAAATGTACGAAGCGCATACGCAATCTCATCGGTCTTTTATATCCGTGTGAGCAAATATGCCGTGTGTGAAATTTACTCGCGGTGCAGACGTACGAGAACTTTCGCAAACGGATGCGAAAGAGAAAAATTTTTCGGGTCGCAAGTGGACAGGCTCTTCGCACGCGCGCGCGGACTTTGGGGAGACGAAAAGAAAGCTCCGCGGGTGCTGCAGAATGCAACGGAAGGGAAGCTGAAGGAAAAAGAAAAGAGACGGGAAAGGAGTACCAGAGAGTGGGCAGGAATTGTTACGGCAAGCGGGTTTACGAGGTCCCGGTGGACGACAGGATGCCAGACGAAAGGGGCGAGGGGTGCACGTCGCTCGTTTTCGAAAGGGGAAAAGCGTTATCTTGCCGTGTGTGACTCGAATAACGAGAGTAAGCCTTCGCAAAGTCCAACCTGTCGGACGTTCTATCGTGGCAACGTTAACGCGATTCCTGTTTGCGCGATTTCGCGTCGCCGCCGCCGCTCGATCTTCCGTCGCATTACGACTGCACCAATGACGTTGAGAATCCATATCGACTTGTAGAATGATGTCTTCGGTTCATCTCCACTGGCGGCATTCCACGCGAACAATTTTCTGTCACGATAGAAAGATAGACGTAATTCTCTTGAAAAATGTTAACTGTCGTCAAGCGGCCATATGATAACGTCTGTTTAATTCACGTTATCGTGCAATGTGAAACAAGCGCTAATGGAATGTGAATAATGATGGATGTCAAATGACTTCGAGGCAGCGACGGTTAATTCCAGAATGTTGAGAATGTCTCCCGTATTGTGACTAAATAGACAATTCAGAGACAGAGTGGTAAATTTCGCTGCGAGTGTTTTGCGCGTTTGTGTTTCATTGCGTAAACGTTTGCAAACACTACGTTGACTACGTCGTATTTATCTCTATTGGAAATATCGAAATTTCCTAATAAACATTTATAATTCGTCAAAATCGACGTTCTAAGTTAGCAAGAACACACATTTTCGTGCTAAAAAGAGAACGACTGTGAGAGCTTATCTTTTTGAATTCTACTGGGACGTTAAAAATGAAAAGATTTAATTGTAGTTGTAATTAACATTACTCGGTTGAATACGGTGAGAAATAAAATGATTAATTTCAGCTCCGAAACAATAATAGTCAGGGTGGCAATACGGAAATACAAAAAGTAAGCTAAAGAGCTTTTAGTAATATTGAATATTGCAGGTTCCATGGCAACTCCACAAATGTGCCTGGCGCATTTACATTTAATCTCCGGTAAAACCGATGGTTGGTCGGATAATTACCAAGAATGATTGCCCGTTGTCAATAGGTACACAGACCGTTATACGCATTTCAAAAACCGGTTCAAAATTGTCCAAAACTGCGAATATTTATTTTAAAACTCTGGCTAATGACAGACACTCGTTTTATTCACTGCCAATTTTTTTTTGTTAACGCTTTAAAATACTGCAAATTAGATTTAAACAGAAAATATATTAAACATATTTATTATACGTATATTAAGCGGAGTAAATTAATCTGTACCCGATACATTTATCAATCTTTTATGCCATTTAATATACATAAATAGAGATGAATTTTTGTTTTATACATATTGATGTGTACGATGATTTATAATTGCAGTACTAATTAAATAAATAACTTATTAGAAATTGTCGAATAATTAAAAATACTGTTTTCCCTTTGAAACGTTGTTGAAAAGCAAATTGCATTGATTCGCGTAACAGTTGCGTTACGAAAAATCATCGCGCCAGTTAGGGATTAATGTCATTACCTGTCGAACAGCATTTGCTAGAGAGTCAAGCGGCAAACATTTCGCAAACTCATTTTCCTGTTTCTCGCACACTTTTAACGGCGCACGCGAACGTGCTAATATAATTATTGCGACAGTTTCACTCGTTATCCTTGATTGTCCCGTACGACAAATAATAACTGCTTGAAACTGCTATGTATGTCAATAGCAGTAGTGCACAAATTTCAATTTGTGATTGACACTTTCACGCTTGTTTAATTAATCCGTATATTTCTTCGCACACCAATAGCGAATACGAATTTCGAATCGACGCCCGCTGTAATAGTATCACAGAATCAGTCTTCCATTCGTACCATCATAAGTGAGAATCAATTTTTCACGGAGTAAGATATTAGAAAGTTTACCACTACAGACTTTTGATATTTGCAGATGCAGGTATCCCTCTACTTATGACGGAGTTACGTTTCAAAACTTTGGTCGTAAATCAAATTGATCGTAAAGTCGAATAGCATTTGTATTTTGCATAAATGAAACATTATTTATGCAAAGCAATCAATTTATTACTAAAAATAATTATAGATTTTCTACTTCCCAATCAGCAATGTTTTTTTTAATGTTCTTTTTAAATATTTAAGAAATATAATGAAGAATAAATATTTAAAAGACATTGTCTGCTGATTGGGTTAGCATATGATGAAACAAAGTTGTTAAAAAAATTTTTATATTTGTTATTACGATATTAACATTTATCTCAAATTTCAACAAGTGATTAAAAAAGAGTTCTATTTTTGCCTAAAAAGGTAGAACTCTTCGTATAATATTTAGCATTATAAAATTAATGTTTAATTTGGATCACCGCTTAACGAGTGCTTAATAAACTTCATTATAATCTACTCAGTTTCATTTTTAATCAATGTCAGTCATAATCCGGAAATTCATAAGTCGAGATAGCCGTAAGTAGAGAGATATCTATACTGCAGATGCAAATAATAGCACGCTATTTTCACACTTCTCGAAAGCGCCGTTACGCTCGACGAGTAATGGATCGCCGAAGGGGCAGAGGTTGAAAAAAATGGACCGAGGTCGCAGAAAATGAGCCCAAAACTTTTACGGCGGATGCAAAGCAGCGCAGAGCTTATCGCGTGAATGTTTGTATGGTGATCTATCCTCTACGAAGTCAGAACCTCCACCCCGTTTGGCCTACATACCGAGAGTTATAGCCACAGCCGTGTCATACAACCGCACGGAGTCTCCGTGAGACATATAAGGAAATAGGAGCATCGCCTTCGCCAAGCATTGCGGCGGGCGCGCGGCCGTTGAAGGTGCGGAACAAGCATCGCTTCCGCGCCTGAGCGAAAAATATCCCGTGGCAGCTGTAATACTCGATTTTCGTTTGCCTGCAATGTACGTGTATTGAGATCAGAAATAAATACAAAAAAAAGCAACACTAATAACGCTGCCCGCTAGAAATATCGCAGTAGTTTTTTATAGGATATATCGGAGAGAATATACCCGTATCGGAGTGCAAACATTTTCGGTTCTAGCCGAGTGATTTTAACTTACGCTTTTATTACGGCTATTCTAGCGCAGCGTGGTTGGCGGGGAAATAAATATTCGTTGTGTGAGTCCCCGAGTACGTACATGTTTAATACTTGTTAGCAGTGCTCGGCTTAAAATGCCGTAGTATGCTAAATACCTATAGTCGTCTCTCACGAGACAGTGTGCGACAGCCCTTAATCCATGCACGCTTACTATGTACGTACAATCTTAACGATGAGATATTTTAGTTTGATGGCGCGAATGTGTCCCACATTCAACAGTTCGCGTTCTTGCTTGACAGCTGTAATAATTTTACAGTCAAAAGGTGAGCCGAACAACGCTCCGTCACGAAAAAACTATATTTAGTGAGAAAAGTATCGAAATCTTTATTTACATCTAGTCTCATTTGTAGAAAATCTAAATGGTTGATAAAAAAATTTTACATTAGAATGTTATCAAATAGTACAATTAGAATATTGTATATAACATAAAATAAAAGATGGAATTAGCGAGTGAAGGTCTTTTTCTTTTTTTAGTCATTTGATTTAAAATTATTTAAATGTTTATAATTTATTTCTCGTAATCTACATATGTATATGGATGTACATTAATTAAGACGTATATGACTGCTGTTAGGTTCTTAATCAGTATGAAAATAACGATTATAATAACCGTCGCCGCGTCGTACGCGAAGTGTGTAATTCTAAGGAGAGCCAGAAACGAGGACATGCGTTTATATTCGCTGGCGGTAGGCGACGAGCGAGCGAATGAGAGATAACGAGACTCATCGTCTCATTAACAGTCGTACTTGTTTTCAAAGAAAATCTTCGTCTGGGTTTTCTCATTCTGTACGATCTTTCGCTGCGTCAGGAACGTCCAAAGGTGACAAATGAATCCCCTCTGTACACGACGGTCGACATTTGTAATTTTAGTTAGTCGTCGACAATTAGCGTAATTTCGGCATTTAGAAGGCGCATTATTTTTTCGCGGCATGTTCCGTCTTATCGCGTGCTCCTTGTCGCTGGAAATGCGGCCATTGTGTACGAGCGCGGTTACCTTAATCGATAAGCCGGGATATTAGCGATATTAGCGCACCTCTCCTTTTTTCCCCTCGCAGAGGGACCACCAACCTCTCCCTTCTCCTCCGTGACAGTCCTATAAAATTTATGATAATTTCCAGTTACACTGTAGTCTTTCGTTCTCGGTTTTCAGTGGGCCGCGATATGGCTACGTAATTTCTCGTGGTATCGCTAATACGTAGTAATTTTTCGACTTTACTGGTACGCGAACAATACTGCGCGACGTGGCTCCGAGAGAAATTGTGTTACACAATATGTATTGTGATTTAAAAGAATTAAAAAATTTAACAAAATATTTTATACATGTTATAGATATGTGCACTGTTGAATATTAAAAATTTAATTTTGAACCAATCCCTTGAATTAATATTTTAGTATTTTTTAATAATAAAATATTAATAAATTTAATATTTTATTATTAATAAAGAATTTTTTATTATTTTTAACTTCGTGTGTCTCGAAAATTATTATTTGAATACAAATCATGTATAATAATTGAAAGAACAACCTCTCATCTAATCAATCCATTTCTGTACTTGAATTGCTTAGTTTTAAAGTAAACAGTTTATATTAACGTACGTATCTAGTAAATGATAAATTAAGTTTGAGCTAAAGTTAACTCAAATGTCTAAAATTAAATTATTTAACTTCATTGTTTCAGTTAAATTAACGACGTATTGAATGAAGCAACTTGTAAGAATAATTGAAAATAACTAGAGTATAATTGAGTTCAACTCGAAACCGCGAATTTAACAATGTATTCCAAGTGCAAAAAATTTTATGTTGGGGATGTTTTCCTTGATTTCTTTTATGAAGAAAAAAATCTTATAAATTCATGTTACACAGTATTTTGTTTTTAAAACATAGATGTAAAAGAAATATGAAAACTTTTTAAAAATGTAGAAAACGCTTAGAGATATTTTAATGAAATTTGATACGCTTACATATGATATTAAAAACTATTTTTCAGTACTAATGTAACATTTTTAGATGCACTAAGAGTGTTCGTATGGATAATTATATTAAGCCTGTCAAATTAAAGTACGTTTTAAAAATGATGTATAAATTACATGATATTTTTCATATCAAAGTTGGGTGTGTATAATTTTTGTAAAAAAGATAAATCTTTTGAGTACCAAAAAACTATAAATTAATTTATAAAGTAATTTGTAAAGAAATAAATAAGTTCACGAAAAAACAGTACATTACGTATTTGTGAACTATTATCATTTTTAGTAAAACAGATAATTGCAGATAGCAGTCTCAATCGCATTAAAGAATGGTATGAAGTTCTTTAACTAGTACACCATGTATAAATAGATAGCCGGAGCGGGTGAGAATAGCCAGATAGGCAGAGCGTACCAAATAACGTACTTATCTGAACCATGCACTTTTCAGTGTGTGACAAGGGAATATGATTTATTGCCTACAAGCTTGCTACAATGACTGCGGTACGTGTTAAACTGACCGCGTTCATCATTAAAATTAATGGGTATTGGATACTGCCCACGGTGTAAGCGGAAGGAGAGGCAGAAATGACCGAAAGCATCGGAAAGCTCGATGGCCGTGGAAGATGCTGTTAATACCGCAGTCCGCGATATTTTGTAGCATTTTGCGATAACGGTCGTCAGGAAAGCAACGTGAAATATTGATTTTGTTCGATATTTGTACATTTCGGTCTCTCGATAATACGAACCGTGTTAGAGGATTGTGAGAAAGATCGTATATAGTTTTCGATGTAAATTAATTTTTGCAACTTTATGAACGCGGAATTTTCTATTACGTAAAACTCGCGCTTGAAAAATACTTAATTACAATCAGCGCGTCCTTCGGAGCGACTATACGCGACATCGCGTCGGCGCGTGCAGTTACACGTGCCACGCATTTTCATGTATTCTGTAATTGCTTCTAATGTCTATTGTGCAGATGAGTGTTAAGTCCGTGGCTCGACATCCATTAAAATTAATGGGGATTGGGAGACAGCGGAGATAGTCGGGCGTGATACTATACGTATAAGCGCGAAGTGAAATGATGCATCATTCAACAAAGAAACAATGCGCGCCATTCAGTGATTGCATTATAATAACTCGTACGTAACAACGCATTATTATTAAAACAATCGATATAATATTCCGATTAGAGTGCTCGAGTTAATACGCGGTGGGTATTCAGAGTATTCCACCACTAAATTCGATCAAATTTTTCGATACCGATACATCGTAATGTTATCAAATTATACCGTTATTAAGCATTGATCATTTACGGTATTTATACGCTTAGTATCGCGTGTTTTTAACGGCAGTTATTTTTAATCTCCGTACTTTTCGCGATATATTCCGAAGCGATATTAAAGCGGTGAAGAATCCGCCGGTCGAGCGCGCGGTAATCGCTTGCGATTAACTACTCTATGGAAATAAATCGTATTACTGGTAATCGACCTAGTTCACAAAAGCAAGTTAAAAGTAAGATTAGGCCGTGGCGTTACTATCTGCCAATTTCCCTGTTTACACGCTCCGCTTACGGTGGCCCTTATCGCGCTACACGCGACTCGGAATCGCATTACCCGGCAACGGCAGAATAACCGCATAAAAATTTCCGTCTTCCTTTTTTTCCAGGATCGACGCGACGGCGCGGCGCGGGCGATGCAGCGAGAGGAAAATGCGCGCTCGGCGAACGAGCCACGGGCAGGACCACGAATACGCCCCCCTCCCCCTCCGGATGCTCGCCAAACCGCTTCAGTCGCCGCCCATCACCGACGTCCTTGCGGGCGCGATAGATCGCGTTACCGTAATGACATTTCGCGGCCAGCTTTCGCGGCCGTCGAGCGGCCGGGGATATGAGGGTCGCGGCGAGACAGGGCAAGAAGGTAGGCTAGGCAAATCGATCTGTCGGCACACGTAACGCACGGCTAAGTAGCGCGTTAAAACCCCGCGAGCGTCCCGGCTATGCTTTCAGCATATTTGCATAGGATTCTGCTCGGTGGCGCGTACGCGCGGCAGCCACCCGTGGTACGCGAGCACCTGCCGAACGCTTACGTAGCTACGCAAAATGACAACGCTACCATTACGCATACCCGAGATAGCCGAGATACTTAACAATCTGGTATTCCGATTACGACAGCACGCCTATGCACGTCGCATAGGAGCGCATCTTCGAATGCGTCCGCAGCAAGACGCGCCTGCAACGGCGGATCGCAGCGTGTAGAGCGGCCGCCTGGCGATCCCTGAAGCGATGAGGATCAGACCTCTCCGTTCATCGGCTTATGACAAGCATGTGACATGAATGCTAATCATCGATCCGATGCCGCAATCGGAGAGAAATTTATCAGCATCGTGAATTTTGTACCTACTCCCTGCAGCGAAATGTTAAAGCAATATTGCGCCACGGTTATGACGATGAGTTCCTTTTATCCTGATGAAAATATCGTATTATGTCACTGTGCTCGACGTAAGATTAAAAAACTAGCAGTTATTATCAAGGATCATCGACGACGAATCGAACAAAGTCACTTTGTAAACGGAATGGATTTTTATTCTTTGACTTGTAGCCTGTTCTCTCAGTTTGAGAAACAATTCATAAAGTAATATCGTTCGAGCAAAAGTGTTTGATCAAAGACATAAAAAGTTTCATTAAAACTTCTTTGATCGCTGGAACAAGTAAAAAGAAGTACGCTGCCAATTATGTACTCCAGTTACGCAATGACCTACTGATTATGAAGAATAAAACGTTGTTACGCAACGGAAGTAATTGATTAAATTTCGAAGCAAAACGAAAGTATTGCTTTTATTACGGGCTATATAGGCATATTATTCGACTTGATTACTTTAATTACATTCGGAACAACCGCTGTTATACCAATATAGCATCGTGCAAGTATTATTCGTTTTATCTTACGGCTAGAAGGATATATAAATATCTTTGCATCACATAAAGCTAGGTATATGTATAATTTAGAAAGAGAGCTGCATGTGGAGTAGCTGTGTATAATCGTCTACCCTACATCGTAGCTTCACATAATGTAGAGAGCATCCGTACATATTCGTGCAAGAGTTGGATTTTTAAGTACGAAAAGTTTCCGAGTTTTCTTGAATTTTCATTACGTGCGTTCCGGGAGCAGGGCGGAAAGGTCTCTAGGGGGGAGGTAGGGGGGAGGTAGGGGGAGGGGGAGCACGATAACACCAGAAGCACAAGCGCCTCAGGTTCTATCTCTGCGGCGCGTAATTCGAGACCCAGCCCGTCGTTCGATTATAATTTCATTTGCCGGGAGCTCGCACGATTAATGCGACGGTGCCGACCTATTCCCTCTAATTAAATCCTATGTACTAGCCGAGGTATCACGTGCGGATTCCAGAATCGGTCGTGAAACTCACCGACCGGACATCGCGCTCGACCAAAGGTATCCCTCTGTGCTATAGGAACGCGATACTCCCGGCAACAAAACGAGACTCTACACTCACCTCAGTTCGATGCCTTGGCTGCGCTTGTCATTTATGCTAACGATCACGTCGCGTGGCTGTATCTTCTTATCACCGCTGCACTCCGGGGTAGTCACTTTGCCGCGCGAGTTTACGCCAGACGCAAACGACGAAGACGACTATGTACGTCCGCACACGTACGCCTCGCTTCGCGATGACGTAGTGACATCCAGCGCTTCGCGATGACGAGATCAACGTCTCTCTTTCTTCCCGTCCCCACCTCCCTTTCGTCCGCGTCTTCCTACTCAAGCGGGTTCAATTCGCGGCGACGTGAGAGTTTTGCTCGGAGCATCGACGTATATACACATATACGAGTGCGTACGAGCACGGGGGGTTAAGACAGTCACGTATCGTTGCGAGTCTTCGTCGCACACTGCTGCACTGTCACGGTGCCCGCGCGCACTCCGTCTTCTCTCTCTAGACCCCCGTCGATTTAGCGAATCCCCCGAGCCAGCGATCCTAATCTCCCAATTCCTCGCGAGCGCGCACCCCGGCGTGACTATTGCGACGCGATAAAGTCCGAAACGCGAGATTTACGAACTTCCGAAACGTATTCACGTAAATTCCGAGACGACGGTCCAAGGTATCACGAATTGACATAAGTAAGTCTTGTCTCTATAACTCGAAGATGGGATATCGCAGTCGAGGTGTTCAATAGTTCGGATCGAACAGTATTTTATCGTATCAAATGCACGCAGTTTTTCATAGCACTCGATCACGATCGACTACTCCACGAGGTGTTGTTTTTCTCACGTTCACACGACGCAGGACAATCACTACTCGAGCCACGCGAAGGCGAAGGATCGAGCGTTGAAGCGTTCCAGCTGATTCACGCCGATGAAGGAAAGAGAAAGAGATGCGTGGGAGAGAGATACGAGGGCGCGAGTCACGACAAACGTGTGTGTTTACCCGCGCGACGACGTAAACACTCCGCACGAAAGCACTCGACTGCTCGGCAGGGGTGGCCGAGCGGCACAGTTCGGTTGCTCGCGCAGTAGCTTGGTAACGCGGCGCAACAGTGCGCAAGTTGTGCTTTTGTGCGGCGAATGCGGCGGTACGGGGGCCAGCACCTATGACCTCTCTCTCTCACTCTCTCCCTCTCGCTCTTCTTATCTGTCTGCACTTTTCGTCTTCTCTACCCTCTCTATCTTCCTCTTGCTCCTCTTATACGGCCACAGTTTTCACCCCTTTTCGTCTTCTGCCGCGCAGTTTCTTTCCCTCTCTCTCTCTCTCTCTCTCTCTCCTTTGCTTTTTCTTTTTTTATTTACCGACAATTGTCTTACATCTTTTCTTCTTGTCTCATCAACTGACTGATTGACTGATTGACTGACTGACTGACTGACTGACTGACTGACTGACTGACTGACTGACTGATTGCCGTCCGTCCGTCTACCTGCGCCGCGGAAGAGCGGCCACGGTGAATCGCGAAAAGTAACTGGCGAGCCGGCCGACCCCGATTGGCTCGAGTCTGCGCCCTAGCGACAACTCGGGTACACCGGATATAAAATATAGACGCCTAGTGTGTACGTATACCTACGCGCCGCTCTGCGCGGTACGCGGCAACACGGGGGTTGAAAAGGAGGAAACCCTCCTCCCCCTGCGACCCTCCCGCTGGGTCTCGTCCTCCCGTTACCTGCTCTCCTCTTATTCTATTTTCACTCACTGTACCGGTAGTCTTTCTCTCTCTCTCTCTCCCCTCTCTCTCTCTCTCTCTCTCTCTCTCTCTCTATCCCATGTTCGTTTGCTACCCGCTTCATATATTCTCTCTTCCTCCGTCAGAGTCTCCCTTTCTGTCTCTGCGCTCTCATATCGTCTCTACAACCTCTCTCACTCACCTTGTCCTTTCTCTCTGTCTTCCTCCCTAGTTCCTTCATTCGTGACTATGCATCTCGTATCGCCTACCGCAACGGCGCCGATATGCTGTTGCTGCTACGTTGTAGCTGCTGATGAAACCTCAAGGTGCACGCGCGTATCTGCGCGCAAAAGAAAAGGACGCCGTTCCCTGGTACATAAAGGCGAATATTTGTCTTAATCCAAGGTGCGCATTAACTGGGCACTGAAATTGCGTTGTCTTGCGAGAACAGTATTAACAACATTAAGGCTGACTAGTCGGGCGTTTTTCTCGTAAAAATATGACATTTTTCTAGATGCTGTGTTCTACATTATTTTTCTCCGTTGTAGATTATAGAGATTTATCAGACGAGCTATACATAATATACACCTGCAATGAAACTGATTAAATTCGACGAATGCTTCCTGGTTACGTGTTTTAAGTCTGAAATCTACATCGCTTGTTTAAAGACTAATTGCACGCTTGTTTCTTCACGGGGAATTACCTCGCGCTTAAACGGTATATCGATTTAGTAGCGCCCCGTACTTATATAACGACAATATATATATATTGCGTACATTATGTGTATAAATAAAAATATATTATGTGCAATATATTGTCTACATTCCTCTTTAATTGACCGTGAACGTAAGAGTATGAATGTTTACGCTGTTTTACGAAGCAGTCGGGTTTTCTTGAAATGATGTACATTAAATTGTTACAATGTACAATGCGTAGTTACGATCTAACAGACGTCCGCGCCGCGCTGTTACGATAATATTTCAAGACGTGAGAACTTTTACGTCATTTCACGGTTAAGACCACCAGAGTTACATCGTTGCGTTATTCTCGCAATATTTCCAAGGAAAGAGTAACGATTTCGCAACGACTAGATAAAACACGACCAACGTGCGGCGGTTTGTTTACCGTGTTAATGACATTTGTTATTTGCTACTACTGTAATTAATTAAAAACACCGCTTGAGACGACGAATCACGGTAAGTTGATACGATTCTATA
The DNA here is from genome assembly GCF_016802725.1 of Solenopsis invicta. Taxonomy (NCBI): domain Eukaryota; kingdom Metazoa; phylum Arthropoda; class Insecta; order Hymenoptera; family Formicidae; genus Solenopsis; species Solenopsis invicta. The sequence continues at coordinate 1,422,076 of NC_052665.1, forward strand.
TTTTCCGATTATTTAAAATCTACATAATCATGTTATACCGCGCTATCGTTGTTTCGACAGACTTTGACAGATATTTTTTCAGCTCTCTTATATTAACTGCCAAATTATTGATTTTCAGCGTGCGCTCCATATTTCTGAATTAAGTTACATAATAATATCGTTACCCGTTACTTTATTTGCATGTAATTAAATCCATATTCTATCGACAGTTATTTAATTAAATTCAGTTATATGTAGTTTACTAAAATATTGATTTCCATTACGTTCGGCATTTTTGGAGCCGGATATAAGATGGCAATTCTTTATCTTATATTATTTCTGTATAATTAAATTTGCGATCGACGGTACTATGCATTGTTAGAGAGAGAGAGAGAGAGAGAGAAACGAAGCTTTATTTCGATGTCTCCTGATTAAGGGGATTCCGAGACATCTTCGGTGATACAAAGTTATATTGTTATTCATAACAGGAGGAGAGCTAGTTTCGCGAAGCCTCTAGCAAAGCCCATTATCTTAACGCGGCTATGACGGGAGTCTTAAAATTGGACGCATCTCTTGGTAGTCTAATTACTCATTAGTCGGGCCAGCCGGTGATTCGAACATTATCCTAACACAGCCGAAAACTTGGCAGCGGCTATTATAGCCGCTCGTAGATCCGTTTTCACGGCTGCTTTAACCAGGCGCGGTAACAGGTTTCAGGTCCCGATTTCGTCTGAATTATACGCTATATTAAATTACTCGGCTTGCATCACCATTACAGTTTGTCGCTCGACAAAGTAGATGTGGGGAAACTATTTCTGTTGGATCATTACCGTTAGTTAATGGGCACGAAACCACGCAAAATTCATATGTTAGCGAATTGTGGAATAACTAAGCGTTTCCCACTGTGTGACGCTTTACATAACATGTCGCGTATTCGTACCTACACCACTGTCTCGCTCTTGATATTCGCCGCTGCTGCATCAAATTTTTCAAATATTATTTTCCCTCTGTAAACTTCTCTTCGAGTCACTTAAGGGACATCTAAAATAATGCACAGAATTACTGCTGCAAAAAGTACTTGAATAAAATTCGAGATGCATTGTACATACATCATACAATGTTGTCACAATCAACGCTTCTTGTTACAGTTGCAGAACGCGAGGATATTATTAAACTTGAAATACGATATCAGCTCATTATACGTTACGTGTTAACATTACATAGACATATATCCCACGCTTTTTTTGCGGATTCGCTCGACGCAGAGCAAGAAACATAGTACGCTCTCGCGCAGGTGCAAGTCTGCTCATTCGATTCCCGAAGGCAGAAGTGCTGTCGGTCATGAATAAACGATCGTAATTCTTCATTCAATCGTCCGTGCCCTACGCCCTCGATAGCGTTACCTCGTATACCTTTACGTAAGGCAGCAGCAGTAACAGCAGCAGAGACCGTTATACAACGAACGAGTACGTTACCGCATTTTAAGAGTCGCACCGTCGCACTTACAAACGGCTTGTACTACTGCGAGAAACGAAGAGCTCGTCAACTGCGAATAATATCTACCGCGATAGTAATGGAAGATAGCGTTCTACCAGCGAGATACGGCATATATCTTCCGCTAATTAGCATTCATCTAGCCGCGGCAGATATGGCGGGCTCTGCGTAGCACGAATACGTTAATTCCGCCATTGCTATCCCGTTAGCTTTGCGCCTTTGCTGTTTCGCCGAACCGTATTCTACGATCGCACAATGTAAACGGAGCGCCGGCGTCATTCCGATGCATCGAGCCCCCGTACACGTGCGCGTATATACCAGCCTCCGTGCGTAACAGGAACAGACGTGTTCGTCGTGATAACCTGCCTCCAGGACGTATGGAATTACTCGATAAGCTCACGTTCCACCAGGCCGGAGCCAATTCTAGGTTGCATGGAAGAAAACATCCCTACGCTGTCAGCGTTTCCCCGAGAGTCGAGAGTAAACAACATGACTAATGGTAATGCTGATGTCCTGGTGCGACTGTAGGATTAAACTGGTGCCGATAAATGTTTCTACAAGAGTACGACGGGTCTCTTGACTTTCGCATATTAATAACAATTAAGCGGTTTATTCAGTAACATTAATATAATTAATTTACAGATATTTTATTAATATTAAACTTATATGTTAAACTTTGGAAATTATTCCGTGTATATAATTTTATTTCTCGCTGTTTCTTACTATTTTTTGTTCACACCGATTATTAATGCAAGATATAATCTGTAAATAGTAATATATAGTTTATTTAAGATTATTGATCTCAGCTCTATTAACACTCTCTACACATGTTGTTTGCCAACCTTCTTTACCTTCGTTACAGACCTTCTTTACAGACGTTGGAACACGATACTTTTAAATTAATTTTTATAACTTTAGCAAGTGTAAAAAGATTTCATTGACTCTTACACATACTTTAACATTTTTAAAAAGTATTTATACGATTTTTTAGTAGAAAAAATGTTTAATGTTATAATTAACTACAATGCTCTTAATTTTTAAAAAAAAAAAAAAAAAATTCACAGGACAAAATTGTCGAATCATGCGTAGAGGATGTCAAATTTGCTTTATTATAATCCGATGATATATGTTAGTTGCATATGTATCTTTGGTATAATTATCTTTTATCATGTTTTATTTAATAATAAAGACGTCTACATTTTCTGATATAAAAAAGTCATTATCATTTTGGCTAACACAACAACAAGCTCAAAGGGATATAAATCATACTGTTTTATCATTTTGCTAGATTTATATTAATCTCAACGTTAATTTCGATTGACAAAAGATCGCCAATATTATTTTACATTGTAATTATTTATCTCTCAGTTTGTGCAATGTATTCTTTGTGGATATTTATTTCAACTGTATGTTTTTATGCAGCTGTTATTTCTCTTTTACCTTGATTATTTGTCTCAACGTTACTTCATCCGAATTATCGAGTAAAATTAATCGAGTGAAATATCTTGAGCATTACGACTCGGTTTTTACGAAAGGAAGGTAAGTAAAATATCCTGTAATTCTTTAAGAAGATCGTTAAGACGAACAATTGGTGCTTACTGCAGTCTTTACAAATAAGAAACAGAAAATTGCATAATATTAGAAAATAATTGAAATATTTCATAAACTTTTGATGAAAGAATCGATGTACACTTTCCACTTAAGATCATAGGAATTTCATAAGAATTTCATAAGCAATAATGTATTCACGCAATACAAAGTAATAATGCATATTTATAGTATTAAATATAAACATTTATTTAAAAATGTAGGAGAAAACGATTAATTATTGAAGGAAATGCTTAGCATAATCTTTTTATTAAGCTGCAAACATGTCGGAGGGCAGATTTTATAACAAATTGAATCGACGAACATGTTGATACGATAATTAATCAAAGATGCTTTGTAATGTTCAGTACACGCGGTATTCAATACTCTCTGTTCGCTGAATCTGCTATCTTCGTTAAATTCCGCAGCACGTACTGCAAAGCGACGTGTTTATTATATTCGCGGCGAGAGAGGAAGAGACTATAACCTATCTGCCTTCACATTATCTGTACGTATAGTAGAAAGACCTCATAATATTTCAGCGAATATCTGATCTGACGTTTCTATAATATTTCTATTTAGATCGTGATGCTGTAGAGCGAATTTTAAAAGCTTGAAGGAAATCAGACGATTTTCACTTTGTGACTAATTATAATTGTAATCTAACTGGTCTCGAATTTTTTGTTGCATCGCAGAACTCGATGTGTAAAAGTGGTTTGTTTTTAATTATGCAAGTAAGGAAGAAAGGAAAGCAAGGAGAGTATGACTAGGAAGAATAGGTACCAATACAAGGAGAGAGAAATAGGCCGTGTTTCTCTCGCCATAGTTAAGAAATATGATTGTGTGATTGCGTCTAGCGCAATAACATCCCTTAGACAACTCGTGCATGGCATAGAGTTGGACTAGTCACTTGTTATGCATGATATATTGCGGCATGCTTTCTACGTGTCTTCGTTATATCCCTGTTCATATCTTCTCATCGTGCGATAGCGCGCTCTGCGTTATGCGAATATTGAGAATAACGTAATTCTTATCTCTCGGGATATGGCTGGCACATAGGCATTAAAATCATAGAATGCTCAGCTAAATATGCAAGCCTGTAATGAAAATAACGCCGTATGAAGTAGCGTATAACTTAAGAAGTACGGCACATAAATTATTGCCTGCTCGTTCAAACGGTCAACAAGTAGAAATAGCTCGGCACGTAGTCGCGTTTAACTCGGATAACTTCTACTGAAATGTATATTGCGGTCAAATGACATTAGTTATGCCACATGAGTAAATCAAGGCAAACAAGTACAAGCCCATTCTACAATTTGCGTGCAGAATGCTCGTTACATGCATTTGACGATGCTTCACAGAATTTATATATCGATGTAACGAAGAGAGAGGTTACCAGGAATGCACAAGTATTTTAACTTTGCTCGTAATTAGTGCAGACAAAATATAAAATCGATGACATAATACCAAATACAACTGGAATTAGATTAAATATAACACCCAATTCTCTGGCAATAAATTGTTATACATATATATGTGTATATATATATATATATATCAATATGTGTAAATAGTAGCTAATTAATTCAACATTTAGAAACTAAATAAATATGTGCACACACATTTAATACGTTTACAAATACTAAATGATATTGAAATGAAATTAATTGAAGGATATAAAATACGTGGCGTTTCGTTGCAATTACTTGGCTCTTTGTGTTTTTCTTTTAGCATTTTAAGTTTGTTTACTTTAATTTTACCAAAGAATGCATCAAGTGTGTATTATTCGCCCACGGAGTTTTACGGCATAAACTACCACGACCCGTTTGAAATACTCTGATTAAATGTCGGCTGAATGTTCCTCTTCTAGTGTAAACAATAAACATTTTCGCAAGATGAAAATTGTATTCTGTATTATGCTTCTTCGTGAATTTCCGTTCTTTTATATCTACTTTCAGTCACAATAATAACCAGAAAATATTTCTTTCCAAAGTTCATAATTTATACATAGAGGAATATAAACCTCCATTCTTCGCAATAATAATAAAGTTGCTTTCGCATATTATAAATTGTGGAAAAAATAATCTTAACTTGCGCGACACATTTTATTTTCCGTGTCATGTTCATCGCATACACTCGATCGACGAATTCTTATTCTGCGAAATTTACATCGTATGTATGTCGATAAAATATAAATAAATCTTGCGCGTTTCTACTCATATTCAATAACAACCTGTCATGGTGGAACTCGCGACACAACTTTGCATACGTATATAACAAAAGTTGGAAACTTATAAGACGTCAGAAAGTTTCTAAGATAATACAACAAGACGCAAACGCGCTCTGGCAACGTCGGCAGCACTGCAACTTTCCCAATTTGCTATCTATGACTACAACTGCAGATTCTAACTCAATACACGCCCCTTAATATTCATCAAATTGGCCAAGCGTATAACATCTTTAAGGCGTTGTCCAACTTAGCTTAGATCAACTAGATAATACTTGTTAACTTTTCCAACTAGACACATTAGACATACGTGACATAGTTAAGTTGGAAGAGATGTCGTAGCGTTTTGCGAGATATAGTATAAATTACATAATGCAACTTATATAGCGCCGTTCTGAGAAATTATAATGTCGCTATCCGTTCATCTCTCGAATCAAATTATACTTATAAATAATTATAAATTTGAGCATTATCAATTATTAGTGAACGCAATGCCTAAAAAATTCGACCAAATATAAAATTTAGTTTCGCTTCACCTATATGCACATTTTTTTGGTCAAATTTGTGCAGAATAAATTCTCTATATTGTATGGGTTTCATCGTGACATAATGCAATGGATACCTGATCACAATGCGGACGATGTTATTGAAATCTGCGCTAAAATCAATATACAACTAGTGAGAATTCCGATATCAATGGATACGGATACTGTAAATTATACGGATGTCGTGAGTATTGCCCATTTGCTCTCGACTGTGCTGGATAAATTGTATGTCATCTATGTCAATATTGGGACATCAATATTTCTTGATTGATCAAGAATTTTTAAATCAGTTAATTAAAAAAATATACGTATTAACATTCTTATAGAATATATATTATTTCAATTTTCTGAAATTTATCTATTAAATTTTTTCTAATGTCTATAAATATAGACATTAATTAATAAATATTTATTAAAAATATTAATAAATTAATTTACCTTTAAATTACTTTTAATTATTTCGATTCTATTTTCAACAAAAGTTGATTTCAGCTTTTCACCTAGGGTAAGTGCACCTATTATCGTGGCGTTTTCTGAAAATCCCAACTTCAATGCATCTTAAAAAAAAATAAATAAATGAAAAGTTTAAACTTTTTTTTCTTAACGTTTATAAAAAAACTAAAAGAATATATAAATCCATCTATTATTAACAAAATGCAATTTTATTAATATTAAAATTAATAAAAACGAAATGCGCTTGTCACCGTGGTCATGTACAAATTATCGTGTACCCGTTTCCACGAATTTACCAATTACCGTGTCCCAAATATCGTTGATGAAAAAAATGTATTTCGTAATGTTGATTAGTTCTCATGCTGTGCTTACTTCGTGAGCTACTGTCATCGTGAAGATCGCGTTTTGACAGTTATCAAGAATTATGTGTATATCAAGTAAATTTGTAATTTATAATGTCAAAAGCTGTGTATCACGCGCGTAGCGTGAAAAAATGATAGAATGATAGTAAACTAAATACTTATGTGTCAAGTTATTTGCACTTTCATTGAAACGAGAATACCGCGGTAATACAAGTACCAACAACATGCGCATTGCACCTAATTTCGTGAGTAAATTTGATTTACTCATTAAATGTATTCATATTTCCATCTTTATTTAATTTTAATTTATTTTACTTTTGATTAGGTTAAATGTGAAATAATTTTTTTCTATAGGTATTCTTTTTTTTAACGAGCTATCATCTATTTTTCGAAAACCACGGTAGTAGGGCAGGCCACGATAATAGGTGCACTTATCCTATTCGCATTGTGTAGCGAATGTGCGTCTACCCTCTGTTCGAAGATAAGTTTGGTTATTACAAGTAAAAATAATGCAGTTGACAGAAGTGAAAATTACTGGCGTTTCGTTTCTTCCATTAAAACCAGTAGACGATATCAAATAAGTTCAAAACGTTATAAAGATTTTCAGAATTAAAATTGCGAACATTTCAACGTTACCGCAAACTTATAGTAACATTGCAAAAATCTTTTGTAACTTGTATGTAATATTACAATGTTTCAATGTAAGGTTATGCAATGTTTTTTTAATCTTTGAATGCTGGGTTATAATTTTAACCTTCACTTTTTATAACAAATGTTATATTGACGATTAATATTATTAAAATATGGATTTTTTTATTTGAAACTTTTCTTCTTTTTTCCGTAAAACTCCTTTAAAAACTCCCATGCAAGAAGATCTCTCTAAAAGTCGTTGATCAAGAGACGGTAGTCTCGCGCAGCGAGAGACTCCGCATTACATGCACGCCGCCATCTGTGTTAAATGCCCTACTCGGGTTGTTGACCGCGCACGCCGCGCGTCGGCCTCCCCACTCTTCTCGGTCATTCAACTTGCCCGAAGCGCACGTGCATGCTGTGTGGGCCGCCTCCCCACTCTCCGTCGGCTGAAAAGAGTGGGGAGGCGGCCCAGACGGCAAGCACGTGCGCTTGTCTGCCGGGATCGTCTGCGGTCAACGACCCCAGTGAGGAGGCATTAACCGGCAAGCACGAACATCTTGGGTGAGCGGAGTCTCTCGCTGTGCGAAACTACCGCAACGACTTTCAGGGAGATCTCGCATTGCACCGCGTTACAAACTATTATATCGTAATTCATTTGCAGCGTTAGGTAATTAAAAGTTAAATAATAAAGTTAATAATTTTTAACTTAACTTTATTAGTTAATTTTAAATGATTTAATTTTTAACTTTAATTAGTTATTTTTGAAACATATAAACTTTAATTTATTAACTTTTTATTAAAGTTAAAAATTTATTTGTATAAAAAAAATTATAAAAGCAAAAATTTTAAAAGAAGGAAAAACAAAGAAAAAAAGAATTTAAAATGAAGAATAAAAGAAAAGGAATGGATTAGGTGTAATATTTTGAAATTTTGATATAAAAATAAAAATTTATTTAATAAAATATTAATTTCTTTTCTATCTTTCAGGAAAAATCACATGTAATAGACAGATAAATATTATAAAACATTGAATAGAAAAACGAAAAGAAATAAAATAATGATAAATGAAAGGAGATGGAAGAAAGGATTTTTTGAATATGGAGAAAAAGATAAAGATAAAGAGAAGAAAGGAAAAAAGGAAGGGAGAGAATTTAAAATAAAAAATCCATACTTTAATAATATTAACCATTAATATTTGTTATAAAAAGTGAATGTTAGAATTATAACCAGCATTGACAGAAAAGAAACATTGCATAAACCTTACATTGAAACATTATAATATTGTATGGAAGTTACAAACAATTTTTGCAATGTTACTACAAGCTTGAGGTAATGTTCAAATGTCCGCAATTTTAAACCTAAAAATCTTTATGACATTTTGGACTATTTGAGATCGTCTACTAGTTTTACTGGTGGAAAAAACAAAATGCAACGACAGTAATTTTCACTTCTGCCAACTGCATTATTTTTACTAGTAATAACCAAACCTATTTTCAAACAGAATATCAGTCAATAGTTTTTAATTATGTGAGTGTACGAAAAGCCTGTATGTTATTTCAGCGGTTCTTCATGAAGGCATAAAGTATCTTGGATATATCATGAAGTTTTCATAACTCACGCCACTTACCGTGAATATATGCTCAGCCTGGCCGCATCGCCGGCATTACCCCTCGCGTTGCGCGACATTTTATTCTACATTTATGATCACTATAAGCTAAGATCGTTATTCTCACAGCCGTATTTTTCACCATTATCGGCTAATAGACTCATAAATCGTCGTACGACATAAATGAAAAATTGCAGTGGTCATACATCGTTATACGAAAAGCGATCGAATTGGATTTAAGGCATCAGATTTTATAATCATGCTAGGAGATGAACCGTTTTACAGTAACTGTATCATTATTTATTTCATCTCGATCGTTAATTAACACAATTAATACATAGAAATCAGATGTCAGCGACCATTACAAATGTAAATATATATCGGCAAAGACTTAAATATTCTGCCTGCACACCCAGATATAGTGAAATAAATTATGAGTCGCGTATTGGATACTAAAATAGCATTACACCAATGACTTCGACCATCGCGAAACAGATAATTATTATTCAATGTATTCTAAGTTTAGCAGTAATTAGATACGCCACTACTTTACAGAAAAACGGTGATATTGCTATTACTAACATTTATTGGTGTTCTCTGGTGTAATTGGTATAATTAACATGACATAATTAGCATCAAAATGTCAGAGTACTAGTAGTAGGTGGCGAATGATGGCATAGGATTTCGAGTGAAAGACCTCTTGTATAAACGTTTTATTGTATGTAGTTTTCTTTGTTATTTTAAATATATATTTTTTCCTGTATATTTTGTAAATGGAATTGAAACCCCCTGAGGGGATCGATTAATAAACACATCTACAATTAACATTGCATCATATGTTTTTACGTGATAGGAACTTTTTGCATTGTAAATCGACGAATAATTGCATTCATTTTTTAATAGTGTAGCAACAAGTTACGTATATCATGTTTTATTTTTTTTTTTTAATATATTTGTAATTGTATACAAAAATAAAATGCGGTATCGACTGGTTGATAAATTACGAGAGTAAAAACTCGTAAATGTGCATTGTCTTCGCCTTTGTAGCTCTAATTGCAACATCGACGTACACTTATCTTCTGTTACGGCAACCTTAATCTGCCTTAAGTGCACTCCTACGTTTAGCGATTCGGTTCGAATTAAGACACGCAAGAACCGTCGCGGAAGTCTGTTTGTCGCTACGACAGTGAAATACAGCGGCCCTCATTAGCCAAATTTCGGTATTATCAAGTCATTAACATATCGTCTTCGGGCCGAGATAGAGATATAAGAACGTTAATCTCCGTTAAGTGCACTCAAGTCCGTCGATTCGTTCGGAATAACGGCGCAGCGGATACCCCTTCCCGGTCTCACTGGTGCTTTGTCTTTCGGGCACCCGCTGGAGGATACCGCAAACGTTGCCTGCCTGCAATACGGCTCGCGATCCTGCACATAACGGCCTGCGCTTTGACAAGTTTACGACGTTTAACGGGATGCAAATGCGGAGCGGAGGCATGTCCGCACGCGGGTCCAGCCGGACAATAAAGAATAGAATACATGAGATGTTGGGAAATAAAAGGAGAGAGAGATTGAATAGGAGAATAAGAGAGAGAAAATAGAGAGAGAAAGAGAGAGAGAGAGAAAGTAGAGAAAATTACACGGTGTACGGGAGGGATAGTGCAGTATACTCTAATCCTCGTATAACGGGTGAAGAGAGATGCCGCGCATCGGCACCAGGGATTGGCTAAACGCCAACTGCTAGACAGTAGAAACGGTTGTTTCAGCTGCAAACTATATCACTGGTAACTTGCCGTGGTCGCGACGCGTATATGCGCTCGATGCGCGTGGAGAACACGCGAGAGCGAGCGTAAGTACAGCCACCAGTTGCCTCCTCTCTCTTCCCGGCTCATAATAATAGATTACGCGTTATACCTCCAGTAACTTTATCACTACAGCGAAATGTAGTGCGGCCAGTATTGGAAAAATAATCGAAAAAATTGCTCGGAGCATTAGTTTGGAAAATATGCCTTCACGGTTATTACGTTGTTTTGTCAAAACTATAAAAAAAAATCATTAGATTATTTATTTTGAAACTTACTCTGTTATCGCATCGAATGTGGTTGTAAAATTGATGTCTTTGTTTTAGCAAAACTAAATCAAACGTACTATTTGGTAAACGATGAATACGACTGCAATCATTATGTGTATTAAAATTATTAACAGTTATAATAGACAGTATGGGTCTGAATTAAAACAAGTCTGTTGAATTAGAACAGCTAATAATAATATTATAGTTACAGTCCGTACCGTTGTTATCATTACTAGCTGTTCCAATATGAAAGACTTAACTCAATTCAGACCCATGTTATTTATGTTACAACTGCTAATTTTTTAAATAGATTTATAGATGGCATATTTTAAGAGTACAGAATGCCGTTCGATCGTAACAGCGCGCAAAAAAAGACCAAAGTGCTCAAAAATATTTACGGAGCCGTGTTTCCATAAGCGACCGGTAGCGATGGCTTTTGGGTAAATGCTGCTACGTCTCTTACCATTCGGTATATTTACGCCAGTACTAGACTTTGCAGACGAGTGTTTTCGTCTCGCTGGCTATATCGTTGGCAGCTCACTGCGTATATACGCGGCGAACCTACACGTACGTAAGTACTTACGACCACCAGTTGCCGCCTCTTTCCCTGGCGTTACATCCATCGAAGTATAAAGCGTCGTTCAGCAGCGTGGACGGGATGGTTTATTGATCATTGCGGCGGAAGCAAGAATTACCTTCGTTCGCGCCCTTACGTCGTAAATATAAAAGAAACATCTCAGTCCTGACAATTGCGTTGAAATATGGCCTACAATGTTAATAAAAATAAAACTACTGGTGAGCGAGTATTTATTAAAAAAAAAAAAGGAAGAAGTAACGCTATAAATATGTATTTATGTAGAATATGTCATTTATTTCTATCACTTGATCTTAAAACGTGTAGTTTTATCTTCTCCTCGTATGAATATAATTTCTATAAGACTTTTATATATGTATATGTAGGTATATCAAATCGCATTACTATTGCATTAGCTAAACAGCAATTTTTGCACCATAAAGTATTGGCAATGCTATTTGAATAACTAAGTATCGATCATGACCACGTGCACAAGCATACACGTCATTGAATATAATAGCCACTTTCAGTGATCCGTGAAACCTCTATATTAGCATATGTATCAAAATGATATGTAATATAATAATAACATTAATATATTCTAGATAAATGTAATTGGTATAATTAGAAGTAAGATAGGTATACGTGTATATATTAAATCTCTATTTCATATAAAATTCAATGAGATTTCGATATAATTACGAGACTAACGTGATCATTAGACGCATTTAAAATAATCCATCTTTCCCTCTAATGAGAGGCAGGTCGTAAATATCAATGGGTAACTAGCAAATACATGTATTTGCGTATTAGAGATCCTATTTATCGCTTCCATCATTTCCGAGTTAGTTGATATTGATACAGTAAGCCGATTTTGCGATACATGGTAACGTTTCTGTGTATTGTAATGATCGATTGCAGTTCTCATAAAATATGACACAATAATTCAATTCCTATTGCTATTCGCTACTCCTACATTCAAAATTACACCGACGACTGGCGCCTGGTAGAACGCATTACAATTTTGCGAGCTCGGTCAGCCGTCGAGAAAGGCGAACATTTCGGTTTTATTTCCGTCGTAGCCCTTAACGAGATATTGATACAGCAACGAGACCACCCATAACTTTCCCCCGTAGAATCGCGTATATAGACTCTTCCGCAGTCACTCGTCGTTACGTAGAGGATGGGCTCGGTAAATCCACGTTAGTATGTGCGGAGGGTTGTGAACGTATCCTGAGTAACCACCCTTCTTGTTCTCGAGCACCGTCTATAACATCGTTCCTGAGTTCCAGGACGTTGCTGGACGACTTGAAAATTTATTACCAGGATAGGAGAGGAAAAAAGCTGCGGAGAACCCGACTTCCTGGCGATATACTTGCCTCCGCGTCTGACCCTTAATTCCCTCGGGACGGACAGAAGTAGCGACTTTAAATTGCGTACACCGCTTAACCGGTAGATTTTCCGGAGTCCGGGATAAAACGGGTTTCCTGATACCCCTTTATTCCCGGCCGCGATATCCCTGCGTAAGGAAGCCCGCGCACCGAAATATTTCGACGAAACTCTTTCGCATTTTGTTTTACGACCGTAATCGAGAGATCGTATCGTGCGCATCACTATAAGGACATAAACGTTAAACATTTTCTCTACGCATGACGAGATACTTGTATCGTTTTTACTCACTCGAATAAAGACAGTTATGGTTGAGTTCATTCATGCAGATATACGCATTTATTCGTGTATAGGGAACGAATAAAATCGTCCATAAAATCTCGTCGTTACATTGAGAATTCAACGCGTATAATATATACCGGAAGGTTGTCTTTGTATGCGGTGCACGCAACGAAGGTCTGAGCCCTCATAAAGCCGACTTGTATAAAGCGTTACTTAAATGTACCGTGAACAGATCATCCATCCTGAAAGCGATCTACGATCTCCGTTGGTACACTCTCATCTTTACCATGATAATCCGAGCTAGGAGGGATTGGCGGACATGTAACAACAAAAATCTCGATTCCGCAAAAAAACAATCCTCGATCCACATGTAATATTTCGGTTGTATGTATACATACATAACGAAATTCTGTCATATGTACCGTTCATTTGTCACTAGGAAAAACGTTTCTTTATTCGTAGAGTCAGTTCAATATTTTTATATCTCGCGGAAACCAACTGTCAGTTGCACTAAAAATAAACTGACCACACCAAAATTCACTGGCTGTGATGTACGCGACTCGCAAATCATACTGGCAATTATTCACGTCTCCATGAACTGGAACGTATAAAAAATATGATGCATTTCGTGTATTGGGTGATATTAATTTCGAGATGGACACGCATATTATGGTAACGCGTTCGCACGAAACACAGATGTAAAATTTAATAAATTCTTTCAACGATACACTTTTAGATTTTTCAATAAACTCAATTTTCCAAATTTAATTTAAGATAATCTTATAAATCTAAAAAAAACATTGTTGATACATATATATAATATATATATTAACAATTATGAAATTTTTATATGGAATTTTTTTGCAAATTATACTGGCATTATAAATTTGAAGAGACGTCGAATATATCATGTAAAAAGATAGTTGCAAGGTAAAGAGTTAAAATAATTTGTATCAGATACGAGAAAAGCTTCGTATCAGATTTTGAAGAAAACATGATTGCGGATATTTTCCAAGTACTTTTTGCTGTCGATACAAACCAGAAATAAAGTGGTGTCCTCGTAAGGCAAAGGGCTACACAACAAGGCGCAAACAACAAAATCGATCAAGCGTTACCGTGAGCATGCCAGACTTTATCTATGTTTCAACAAAAATTATCTCACTGCGGAAATTATCTTACCATTCATAGATTAAAAGGAATATTTCAATCTCGATCCATTCGAGAGTGTTTCAAGATAAAATGGCCGGTATCGTACCGAAAGAGAGATCCCTTGATCAACCACCGGCAACGATACTACCGACCGCGTTCGCTCGCTCGAGTCTGCTGTGAAAGGACAGACTCTCCTTTCATCCGAAGAGATGCCGCCGTTGCCAGCGATGTACGCTTGTTTCATGTCTCTAATGAGATTTCTATAATTAGAAATATACATATAAAATAAAGCTCTTTTTTTTACATTGCTTTCAACACGCCACTTTTTCACAATGCTTCGTGTGGAGCATAAATGCGAAATCGAAACCGAAGATGAAGATCTACTTTTTCTTCCCAATCGCAGCTTCTTCCGAAAAGTATTTGACGCAATCCTCACATTACTGATGGCATCGGAAAATAATCCAGAAACTCGCAAGCATTTACGCAGTCACTCTCTCATGATTTCGGAAAAGCGACGGCATTTGCAACAATATAAATATATTTTTCACCCATTCAGTATCTTAAGGTATACTTCCTTGAGAAATTTTTACGATCCTCCTGTATAATGTTTAATATACGTATACGTCAAATCAAATATATTAAACTAAACTAGATCTTTATAGCGCAGATTTTTCTGGGATATCCTAATGATTTTAACGATAACATGCTTACTGTTGATTGTTCCATATCAAGCTGCCTTCGACATGAAGCGGTTATATTATTGGACGGTTTGCAAAAATCTCCTACTTTCTATTTGTTGCATGGATGTAATCATTAATTTTATGACGGGGTAAATATGCTTTAATTAAAACGAATTTAATTGCACTGATCGCAGAATGCAACGCAGGAATATAAGTTCTGAGAGTTGTATTCTAACATTCTTATTTTTATTAAAGCCTTAATAAAATTATATTTAAAAAATGTTTATTTATTGTTGAACAGATATCACGATAAACTGCATCACATTGTCGTGATGGAACCGAAGAAAATAATGAAGAGGTATCTAATGTATGGCACTTTCTTGCCAGACTTTCTGGGCTCTTTACCAACCGATATCGCGTTCGTTAAAACATGGCAAGAAAGTACAGTCACACGCGAGCTGGTGTCGTTGATATGCGGATTTCGCGTGTTTTCTCTCAGTTCTTACATGATAAAAATTGTTCGAGCATATGACGCTCCTGTGGCCCTTTACGAAGTCTGTGTCATGATATTTTGGCTAATAATAGCGTTTCAGTGGCAATCTTGCTTATATTGGCTATTGCCAATAGCGACGACTTCTATGCACTTACCGAAGCGACCTGGCGACGATTCCTGGATACTCGAATTTAATCTTTGGGAAGAATCCAAAGTTCTACAGTATCTGAACAGTCTTTCACGCGCCATCTCCATCTTCCTATCGTCGGGCTTTCTGCATGAAAAACCGAAAAACGAGACGGATCTCACGCTGGTGATCCTTTTACAATTCTTAGGAAGTCTAACTATCTGGATTCTGATAGCTCGTGTAAACCAACTATACAAAAACGTCAACGGCTCTAAGATTAAGTATCAAGACATCTTGGCACAGCTCAAGCAGTACATGAAGCATCATCAACTACCGCATTCGACTCAAGACCGTATCGTAACCTACTACGAATTTTACTTTCTACAAAGGTATTTTTGCGAGCCCGAGATTCTCAACATTCTGTCCCCGCATATTCGCCAAGAGATTAGCATGCAAACCTGCCGCAAACTTGTGGAAAACGTTACATTCTTCAGCAATCTACCTCTCTCCTTGATAACGCGCATCGTTGCCCTGCTAAAGTCCGAAATATTTTTGACAAACGACGTGATTGTACGGGCTAATTCACCAGGTGATTGCATGTACTTCATCGCCACCGGTACGGTGGCTATTTATACGGGTTCCGGAAAGGAAGTGTGTCACTTGGATGATGGCGCGCACTTTGGGGAGATCGCGCTGGTGATGCCTGACGCGCGGAGAGTGGCCAGCGTCATCGCTATTGAGATCTGCGAGTTGTATCGCCTGAATCGCGTGGATTTTACCAGAACGATTCACCCCTATCCCATGCTGTGGGAGCAAATCAAGAAAATTGCTATCGAGAGACACGAGAGGACGGCCATACTGGATATGTATTAAATATTGCAAAAGTATTTTATTTAAAAAAAAAAAAAAAAAAATATCATCGTTAATACGGTGTATTTACTGTAAAAAGGTAAAAAAATCTTATTTGTGTGCAACTTGGTTACGATATTAAAGGTATTGATATTGATATTGATATCGTTTAAGCAATTAAAAAGCAATATTTATAGAGCGACGTGTTATACATATAGACAGCAAGTTAAAAATTGTTCTATCTGTGATCATAATTGTACGTGTACATAATTATACAAGCTGCAATCAAATGCCGAAAGCGACACTGAAACTGTCAAACTATAAATTTTAAAGGTCCGATTATCTACTGTCGCAACGTAACATTAGCGTACGGAAATGTTACATTGGAACAACATGGGTTTTGCAATCCGTGCTTCATCCATAATTCTTTAAAACGTGTATTCTAAACTTATTGTAGCATACTAATGTCAGGTTATAAGAATTACCGATCAATTGTTACGATTGAAAGAATTGTTAATGACCGTTGACGATAATAGCGGAAAATTGTTAAAGGAACCGATAAATTTCAAGTCTCCGATAACTGTTTCTCGCAACCCAACATTAGGGACAGATTTATTACCCTGGACGTGGATCAAGAAGATCGCGATCGTGCGCCACGGAAGACTACAATTTTCAATGTACTGTAGATCATCGGTAATATCATGTAGCAAGAAGAATGCGTGATCACTTCTTAAGATGAATTCGGGATAATTACAGTTTAGCGCCGCGCATCACGACCGGAACTCGGGCTCGTTGTTTTGCGAACGTCAAAAATCAAGAAGTCGATTCGAAATGCATCGCGCGTATCAAATGTATCGAGCTTTGAATCGGCAAGTGGAGCACTTAATATAATGGAACGAGAAACGGAAGGACGTCTCTTCGCTTTGTAACCGTGCATCGACGCAACTAGCTCACGCTATTAATACTTATCGGGCCCTGGGATCATTATCTTTAGCGCTGGTTATAAGATCCGTAGTTGATTGTAGTCGGTGTCCCGGGATATTGCATTAAGAATACGCGTGTAACGAGAGAAGGCCTGATTTACTTGACGATGCGTGCTTATCTGAAAGATTCGCATATCGAGTTAGTCCGACCGGTTCTACCTGAATATCTGCGTGACGCGATGCAACGATACGTTATCCGTTATTAATGAATACAGTTTTCACGATAATTGTTTTTTGTCGTTACAGAACGAACTTGTTCTTTCACCGGGCGAGGAATGTCTAAGCAGGAAAACTTCGATGGCACGCGTAAATAATCGGTATGCGTATATCGGTAAAAAAAAAAAATAGCTATCTCCACGGAACTTATTATTAGATCTACCTGTGTACACGGTAGCGTAGTAACAAGTTCGTGCCACGATGATATATCTCACTTCTCTGATGTTAAATGCGACAAATATGTATTCCGATTATCCTGCATTTGCAAAAAGCAGAATAAACTACCGCAAAAGAGAAAAGTGAGCTTTAGTTGCCGCATCGTCACACGCACTAAGAACAAAGCAAAGCAAGTCGCGGAGACGCATATAAAGTGGTATAATAAATATGCATTAATTACTTAGAGAGAGAATAGGGAGGGGAGGGGGGAAAGGAGAGAAAGCTATTAGACAAATAACATCGTCGATAGCTTGATGCACAAATTTAACGATAAATTATATTATCGTTGTTATAAATGCGATCGGCGATTTCTAAAGTAAAATTTATGTAATAAAGATATACTATAATAATTGATTGAACGATCGAGTCGACAAATCTATCATGCTAATGGTACCGTAATATCTTTCCAACGAAGAGGGATTACACTAGTTGAAAGCAATTAATATACTTTATCACCGGAGGTCATGGGTGGTCGATCGCACAGAATCTCACGCCTCGCCTGGCCTCACCGCCGTGGAAACGGCGTGACGTTATCCGATGACGGTGATCTCGCTGTGGCGGTGGAGTGCCGCCCATTCGACGAGAAACAATGGTTCGCGCGCATCGACGCATGGGCAGAGAGAACGCCGATGACAATGAAACGTTTAGGAGGGCTGGCCATTGTAATAGGCCGACGATGCGCCTGCTTGGTAGCTCCCGATGGCGTACACGCACTGGCGTATCCCTACTGCCGCGCGCGCACCGGCTTCGGGCAGAAAGGGGAACGCTAAGCGTTAGGATAGCGCGAACGAGAGATAGAGAGAGGAAGAGAGAGAGAGAGAGCTCGCTATTGTTATCAGCACGGTTGACCGTGGATTCGTGGTTGGCACGAGAGAGACGAAACATTCCTGTGGCGAACGAGCGAAATGCGCGACGATGAAACGAGAGGAGAAGCTGAACAGACGAAGAGGGTGAGACTGCGAGAGCAGATGAAGGAGAGGGAGAGAGAGAGAGAGAGAGGAGAGAATCGTTGCGGCTATGGTTATGTGGCCACACCCCGCGGAGCCAGCCAACGAGCTCTCCGCCGACCGACGACCCACCTGACCCCACAATGGGCAGATCCACGTAGCTACGCTCGGTGGCTATGCATTGTTCCCCCTCTGTGCGGAGTTAAGCGGCGCTAAAACGGAGCGGATGAGGGGAAAACAAGAGAGACGTACGCGCGATGATACATCTGAAATAAGCTTACCCGATTGAATGTATCGTTTACGGTATAATGACAACACTGAAGATGTTGATCGTAGGACGCGATGCGTAGCAGGCAGCTTGGGGGATCGTTAACGTGTTTAACGGTGCATGAATGATACGAAAACGCGATATATCCTTTAGAATATACATCGAGCATGTCGCAGATAATTTGATTCGGCTACTTCCATGACCGCGTTCCTTCCCTAATCGCTTCCCCGTGTCGTCTCGCGTACACGCTGAAGAATGAAGCAGAACACGTTGTTGGAATACAGAGACATTGAGCTCGTTGCTCCTGAATGCTCCGGCGGAACGTAGACTTCGAGAGCGAGTATAGTGGCGAATGTAAAAGTCCATAAAATGAAGATTATTTCAGGTTAAGGAGACATTAACGATCTAAGTTGTGTAAATCTTCTTGCTATGCACATTCTTATTAATGACTCGTGACGTATATACACCTCGAGAGATTGAAGCAAAATCGTAGACATATTCTATTGCAGTCATGTCAAACAAGCACAGTAAATCCCGTGGGTCAAGATTGAATAGTGTATACGTTCGAGAAATCGCGGAACACTCCCGAGTGGTATGCCTCAACGGAATTAAAGCATGGAAACGATTCAGCCTCGTATCGCCGATGCGACGGCGAGATTGAGTCTCGTAACGTCTTCGCGCAGATATCCAGATAGACAGATACGCGGAGCGTATACACCTACATCAACAAAACCCGGCGACGGCGACCCTGGCTGCCTTCTCCTCTGCGATGGGTCGATACTCTGCAAGCCGCCACCCTCCCCCGCGCTACCCTCACCCCGCGCGTCTCGTGCCTCCTCTGTCTTTTGCCCCTACCGCCGCTGTTTCCGTTCAACCCCTTCCATCCTTCCTCTCACATACCCATCTTCACCCACCATCGTACCGTTCTCTCATCCCTTGTACTTCCTACCCCTACGTCGTCCTCCGTTACCACTTCCTCCTCCTTCTCCTCCGGCCGTCTCTACCTTCCCGCCGCTGCCACCGCCGCCTCTTTTACCCTCGGTGGCCTCGTCCATAGGTGTACCGGTTGATTGATCGTTTATCGATACGCAGAGGGCCCACCCCGGCGAGTTGCGGGTACGTCCTACACCCGGTCCTCTGCCGGCCTCCCGTCCCGCACCCCGACCGTTCCCACTTTCAAGTATACGCATTACACATTTATAAGGGCGTTAAACACGAGCCGCATCGATGGCATAGAACGCTGTACAAGGATATACATGCGTATTTCCCTCATCCTCTTCGTGTTCTTCCCTCCGTACCCTCTCTTGATACTCTGTCCTCCGTTCTCTACTCTTTCCTACCTCCATTCCTGCCTCTCTCTCTCCCTCTCCCCCTCCCTCTCCCTCCCCTCTCTCTTGTAAAGCCAACCGGCCGCCTGGCCAACGAAGCCCCCCTACATTGGTTTTGTGTAGGAAGAGCCATGCTCGATTGGTGTCGGTGTGTTTGTAAGCGCGCCGGGCAACGTCAATGTTTCGAGTCGAGCGTCCGCCCCCATTATTTTACCCCCGGCCTTGGAACCGCCATCCCATCGACTAGCTCTCTATACAACACGGCGCGCCATCTCCCCCCCCCCTCCCACCTCCCTTTTCCTCCCTCTCAATTCCTCCCCCGCTCGTTCGCGCGCAGAGATCCCGATACACACAGCCGATACTTATTGATATGGGCTTCCGTTTACCGTTGACTACATACGTGACTTAACCGCCGGCCCCATGCACTTCCGAAACTACTACATCAATTTTTAACTGCGCAGTCGGATTTATCGGAGCTTATATTCCGCCCCGTGCACGCCCGAGCAACTGCGCTTGTGCCGCTTCGCGAGTTCCTACTATTCTTGTATCTTGTTTCGGTACTTTCAGTCCGTTACTTCATCAAATTCTCAGTCAAGCGGAATATGAAACATGTACCGAGAAACGTACGTGTTTCTACACGTCTTCTATTTCTGCAAAGGTTGCACCTTTACAAATTATCTCATGGATGGTAATTGTAAAACTGACACGAACGTTTATCATATTCATAGTGATCTTCGATCGGTCGAAAAAGAAAAACTAATAACATCGTTCGTTAACGAATTAAAGCAAGGTCGCGGATTGAGGGTTGTCCCAACCCCCATCGAGTGTTAGTTTCCAGTCGTGACGCGGCATCACGGTGTTGACTGTCCGTCACACATCCCCGAGCCCGAATGACGACGTTTATAAGCTAGTGTCAACAACGGTGGGTAATGATGTGCGGCCCCCATGTTCAGCAACCAAGAGCTTCCCGGCGGGCGGTCGGGCACCCGCAACGTATCATCCCGTCACGCTACATTGAACGTCATTGTCCGAACTAAAGTCGCCGTTTATCGCTCAACGGGTGACGGTACGCGAACAGAGAAACTGAATACGCCTAGCCCGTACCGTCGTCCGTTCCCTCGCGGCGACCATGCAAAAAATCGCTACTCGAAAAAACGACGTATCGATTTATGCGCGTCCATGATCGAAGATTGTAGTTTCTATCAATTTCTCACGGGAATCGTACGTAATATATAACGACATTTGCGATTTGTATATACACAAGCAACGATTATTTCTATTAAACCGTTCTATTAAACCGTTGTATGGAAAATTATATTTGTCTTCTACGAGCAACAATACATTTCACAGTCGATATATCATTATACTATTTCAGTTAACACACTCGACTATGCAGAAAATAAATTTTTTCAGAATGTTTCATGAAATAGGAAGCATTCCACGACAACAAAGATACGCGTTTCCATCCCCTACACACGCGACAGATGATTTACATAATTCGTCATTGACTTCGCCTTTGCAATCACCCCTTGACTAACGAGACTACCCCAGCAGGGGGGATGTTTCTGCAAATTCACTTTCGTTCAGCGTTATATACTGACACGCGATTATCTTTGCACGGTTAAAGCATTCAGTGCAACTGGTAGATAAAACGGAAAATACGATCATAGCATGAATTGCGAAACTCATTTAACTAGAAAGAAGAGAAAGTGCGAAGAT
The DNA here is from genome assembly GCF_016802725.1 of Solenopsis invicta. Classification (NCBI taxonomy): domain Eukaryota; kingdom Metazoa; phylum Arthropoda; class Insecta; order Hymenoptera; family Formicidae; genus Solenopsis; species Solenopsis invicta. The sequence continues at coordinate 1,444,250 of NC_052665.1, forward strand.
ATTATTAATCAGTGTCAAAGTGCGCTTTAACGATAATTGCGTAGCTAACAATAATTAACGCCACAATAATACGTACAACTAACGTATCGGCAAGATATAAATTATTCTACAAGACAATCACAATTTGCCCGACGATATTTATTATTAGCAATAAATCCCACGATTGGATATGTGCATATTTTAAGAAAGGCACAACGAACTCGCTAAAATACGAATGTTTAATCAGTGACGCTTCATTCGAGAAGCAGAAAAAAAAATATACGGAAGAGAGAGAACTCATAAGTCAACTCATGATCGTAATATGTGGTCAAGGTGTTTGTCTGCGATAAATAATGACAATATACGAGCACGTATACCGAAAAGGATCATATATACATCAAACGTCATTAATACGTTCCATTTCCGGGTCAGATATTTATGAACAGAACGCATCTTACGATTGGATATTCATATATCATAGCTCTTGTGTTAGACGGTAGTATCTTTAGATGTCGATGAATGTGCGTGTGTGCACACGTGTGTGTATGTGTAAAAAATCAAGTATAAGATTAAGAAATAAGTAATATATCACAAACAATATTGCAAAGTGATGAAATTGTAAAAGCATAAAAATAAAAAAATTAAGTGAAGAATTAAATATAAGGTTGAGAAGTGTGGATAATATATCATAAGCGACATTTAAATTGATTAAATTGTATAATAGTATAAGAATAAAATAATAGACGTGAATGAAAAGAATCATCACTTGTGACGTTGATTACTTTCCATATTTCTTATCCGAGTGGCAAGCAAATGGGAAATTGAGCAGTCGGATAGTGTCGCAATGCCTACCAAAGCGTACATTAAAGTCATAAGGAATATAAAATAAGCGCAGACGCTTATTTTAATAATAAAGACATTCGATCGACAACTGTGCAGAGGAGCGATGCTGAAAAAGCATACTGTGAGTCTGGCTCTGGAAGTCTATGTCCGATCTTGATTACTTTCATCTCACGTAGATCGTTTCGTTGCAAACGTGACAGAAATTACTCGCGGCGCTAGATTTTGCTGCGTTCTCAATGGACATCCGGGTCTGGACCAACAAACGCTGCGAATGCCAGTGGACAGTCAAGGATGGGCTCGCCGAGCATTCGCGAAATTCATAAACTTCCAGAGCTTGCACGCGTGCCTTCCTTTCTTCGACGATTAGAAGTGCGCGTATTTCGCCGCGCATAATGAAAGGCGCTCCATTATACAGGCGGATTTTCACGACTCTTTACCAACTATGACTTGCACATGAGCGCTGCCGAAACAAATAATCCACCGTCATTATAAATGGACAAAGTTTCAGTAGAATTTCCTTTAACTCATTATCGACTTCTTCGAAACGGTTTCTCTAAACTAGCCGACTCATTACGTTTTGACAAGGTTCTTGCAAAAACCGCTTAAAGATATGATTACCTCGCTTGTTTCGCAATAAGTGCGAACCTGTTCGCCGCCGTGCGACTAAAGTATAACTTTTATAACGCAATTAGATGATGATTAAGTAAAATACAAATAAAATGAGAAGGGAGCAAAATATTAATTATTTCAACATCGAGGTACTAAAATTAAACTTGTGAATTTAATTAAAATTTTGATGCGAATTATCTATCATCGCTACTTATTTCACGATTTACATGACGTACATACATAATTACGTAGCTTAATTATACAATGTAGTCTTATAGGAATAAAAATCTTATAAGATAAAAGCGAAATATGTAGGTGTCCGGTTGTATTTTAGAGAATATATTGGTTAAAAACATCGTTTCACATATTACAACGGACAGTAAATTATTTTTTTTACTTATCCGCCGTCATGTGCGTGCACTTTCTTTCGAGGCTGCTGTACGACGTTCTGCGGATTCACATAATTTCTTTCGGAGCATGCTCTCTTATATCACACAGCTTTATTCGGAGAGCATGCACCGGAACGGTTTATCATCCACGGACCCGAACATATACCGACTGTATCGATAACGATACTCGAAGTGAAAAGAGGAGTCAATTGCAAAACGATGGCGAGTGTCACCGCACAAAATTCGTAACGTTTCTCCGTAAAGGAATTCACAGTCGAGTTACGAGACATTTATTATCGCGATAATGACCAAACTTAATTATCTTAGCAACTGTAAACACGTCCTCCGCGATATAACCAGGACAAATGTATGCTATTTAATAATAAATACGAAACGATTATACCGCGAATTGTGTCGTGAATGTGAAACGCGAAGGTCGTAAAAAATTTAAAAAAAAAATCGACCGTTCTTTTCGCGCGACAACCTGTTCAGTTGTTGCTCGAAGCGATAGGCAGGTCGACTGCAATATTGTACAAAGTTCATCTAAACGAACCTGTTTCCGCAGGACCGTGGAGTTAACCGTTACGAAAGATCGTGCCGTATGATAATGAATTTTCTCCTAAGCTTAGAAAATATCCTCGTACACTCGACGTATCTTCGCGCACGTAACGAAAATTACTGCCGGTCCCGTACTACACACTTTGCACGGATGAAGAAGCTCTCGATAAGCCCAAAGATACTCGATTATTTAATCGACGCGCACGACAAGTTTCGCACGAATAATGCGCGTAACGTCGACTCGCGCCGCTTCAGCCGGGGATCCTCGCGGACAATTTTCTACGGGGAATGTTCGAATCGACTGTTACGCAACACGCTCGATCACTTACAATACACGCAACGCGTATACCGGATCCCCCCCCCTCTCCCCCTCGCGCATTTCCCCCTGCGAGTTTCTACTAAATAACATCCATTACTCAGGAATTTATTCGTAGGCTCACAACAGGACGCCGACATTACGAAGCGATAGACAAGCGTCCTCTCTTCTATAGATGTTTCCGCGAGGGGGTACGTACCTTGTTCCAGCTAGGATACTTTCGACTAATCCTCGACGCGGCTATATATACGGATAAGAACATCCGTAAACTTCCGTATTCATAACTATTCAGCCGCGGAGCCAATGTAACTTTCGATGTACGTATTCGCAAAAAGATCTAAAGAGATTATTTGGCAAATCGCTTACGAGAGATACACGATGATTCTGATATATTGGGAATGGAAATTAATGGAAAGGAATAAATCGATCGTCGATGCTGTAGTAAAATCGAATATTAAATTTTGCGACACGCGTGAATTTCTCCTTTCGATTCGCCTATTTTTCTCAAGGCGCAGGTACGACACGCACGCACGCACGCACGCACGCACGCACGCACGCATCCGCGCCCCGTCGTCTGTCGCCGGGGCCGTTTTGTAATATCGCGAGCTTTACGAGCAGATTTCCAACAAGCCTCCACGACGACCCCCGCTGACGACGATAGTGTTAAAGCGGTAGCGTGACTGCACGCCGCTTTCCCCTCCGTTTCCCGCCGCGACGAAAAAGCGTCGGATCGAGGGCCGAGGCGCCGTGGCGATCCACGCCGCCGCGGCCGTGCGGACCACCCGATGCGCCGGGCATCTGAATTAATTATTTGTTTTAATATAAAATCCGCGGGGTGTGATTTAGTTCGCCGCTACGGGGGCAAGTAGTTGGGGGCCGAGCGCATAAACAAGTCACAGCGGTCGGGACCCTATCTCTTTGCTCCTCATGGATGCGCGTTCCGCGCCGCGCCGGCGAGAGAGGTATTCGGACGCATATGTATGCTGTATGCACCGCGCGCAGAGGAAAGAGAGAGAGAGAGAGAGAGAGAGAGAGAGCCGAGCTAACGAGTCGCCGCCGTCTCGCAGTCACGTCGACTCCGCTGCAGCACGAGGAAAATCGCGCACGCTCGCCGGGATCGGCGCGACGCCGATTATCGATGGCGCGATTTAATCAAGCATGTCGATTGCTTCTCGGCGTTTATGGCGAATTTCACTCTCTTCGTGTCCACTGAATCATATTTTTTGTCGGGGCGAGATTGGTTTATACAGTATACGCGCGTCTGATATGAGATACGTCGAGTATCTTAACTGCAATCGATCGACCGTCACCGATATCGTCGATGGGTCGGTTTCATTCGGGAATTTTTTCCCTCGGTATCACTTTGATTAGTTATGCGAATTTAAAATACCGTAATCCTGATACTAATGTCTTCAAACGTTCGCTAATCTCGAGCTGTTTTTTGATATCGCGTTTCAGAGATTTGTGAATTACTGTGACGGATAGAAAATATCCATTTAGAAAAATGCATGTGCCATCTTGCAATTTTTCTGATATTTGTGGATATATGCTTGATACAATCTCAGCAAAAAAAAAATGACTTTATTAGTGGAAACATAACGATTTTTCAAATTATATACTTATACCATGAAATTATAACATTTGGATTCCACGAGATCGCTATTAGTTTTAACTGCATAAAATTAAATTAATGAAATGTTTCTGATAACCGTCCTTAATAAGATTTTATGTATCGTTTATGCAAATTCTTAGTTTTAGCGTTAAAAATATCAGATGTGACTGTACAATTAAACAACTGTATCATACATTCAATGCATACTTACCTAGAACTTCACAACAAACTAGTTTTTAATTAATATCTTTGTAATTTTAAAAATCATTTTTTAACAGCTTTGCCAAATTTTTCGTTATATTAAAAGTTCATCAAAAGTCATTTTTAGATTATGAGCATACATTCATCAGGTTTTTACTTGTTTACTTTTTGCTTTGCTTCTTTGCTCTAATTATTCATATAATTTTTAATATTTTTGTAAATCGAGGCATTTTAATACAATTAATTAATTTTGCTTTAAATAATATACTATATAATTTTCAGCTTGAAACATTTTGATTTTTTAATCATACTTCTTTAAGTCGCAAAAAAGTGTGAAATAAAGAGGAAATTTAAAATTTTGTAATATTTACATTATAAACACACTAAATATATGCTAAACCGTTTACTAAAAGATATATAAAATAACTCGTTATGATACGCTTGATTGTTAAATCATATACATACAATCCAGATTGTTGAGAATTTATTCTTCTTAATAAATTATTATTAATATTTTATAGCATCTTATCATAGCTGCAGGTTCTATATGTAGTTATTAATAATACCATTAATAATGCAACGAGATAAAACTTATAATTACAAAAGCTAAATGAATTAGTATAACGATTTTTTTATCTACCGCTATTAATTGCATTTTATTATCTCTTTCACGCAATACCTTCCAAAGGTTTATTGTGTACATATATGTGAATTAATTATTTCTAACGTTCGGCACTACTCACATTGTAAATAGAGAAAACAGAAAACCAAAGGGCATATATAATACTATGCCACTGTTCCGTGAAGCAAACAGGAAAGGGAGGAGCAGAAATTCGAGTCGACTTGGAAGTCTCGTTAATGGATGGAAGGTCGCGTGTAGAAGAGAGTAGCACGTTCGGAGCTATTGCCCGGCATCGGTGGTCGGCAAGCCACTAATCACCACTAATGTTAATATTATGCAGCAACCACAATGCTCTACGTGGAACCTCGATAAACCATGAGCGAATCTCCGGAAGATGCATGCAGCCGTCTCATGCGATTCTCTTGTCGAAGCCACGCCACTACCTCCCGATCGTTTTCTCTCCGTTGGTCTGTGCACGCAGGTATACCTGGCTCACCTTCCCATTTTCTCGGAGTTGTGTAAAAACTTTGGTATAGCTAAAACTGTGATCTCTCTCTCCCTCTCTTTCTCTCACATACGTACACGCTCTTTTTCACTCTCACTCTATCGTTGCTCGCATGCTCCGCTCTGCATTTTAATTCTATTCTAAATTTTTTAAACACTTTGTTTTCTCTTTCTTTGTATGTCAAACCTTGTATGAAATATTGTATTACTTTTCTTTTTTTTTTTTTCAATTTTTATGTTCTCTGTTGTTTTATCTTAATGTTTTTTTCTACTTTGTATATCTTAGAAGGCTTGAACTATGATAAATGCTCTACGAATTGTAGCAAATGCCTAATTAATCAATTAATTAATCTTTTTCTCTCTCTCAACTTGTATTTCTTAGGAAAATTGGATATTTGTGTAAATTGATATTGTATTTGAATATTTTATATTAAACCTAATTGTACGAGAAACGAGTCGAGTTAAAGCTTTTCAAGTTAATGCATTTTCAGCAACGCAACGGTATAATTATATATTTCACTCGTAACATACCCGGACGATCACGAACAGTAGGCGAGAGTTCATAGATCACCTTACGGCTTCTATAATCAAGAAAACTCTTAACGTCGTTTACGCGACCCGTCCACGAAATCGAGGTCCCGGAAAATAAGGCACCACGACGGCAGAGATTACCATTTATTTTGACGTCCCCGGTAATCGCCGGCGCGCAGGTAAATGTTAATAGATGGGCACTGACAGCAAATTGAATACGCGCATCGATCCGCGACGATACCAGGTGCGTTTTGTTCGACGCGGTACTCTATCAAACCGCTGACCTATCAACTTGTCACGCATCAAAAGAAACGACAAGGGGACACGTCTCGACTGCTACGGGCTGCCGCGGGTGGTCAATTAGAAATGAATATTCAGCATTTCGCGTCCATTGACAACGATTCCCTGGGCGATGAGTTATCGGAGCTGGTCACGCGAATACTTGTAAAAGCTAATAGTACGATTCGTACACGCGCGCGCAGCTAACCACACCGTCGCGTCGCGGTAATCACACACGATAATGATAATTACAATGTTTCGCTGATTAATTATCCGCGCGAATATTTTTTACGCGCGATTTAAGGAATCGACGCGATCCAATTATCTTCATTCATATTAACATTATAATTAAATTACATGCTCGGCACGCAAACGAGAAAAAGGCGTCTGATTTATTTTATTGCTCGCGAAGACCGCCTGGACGGATACTGAAATTGGGTTACCTTAATTGGAGGCAGAAACGGATTCGCATGCGAATCCGTCCTCACTCCGTCTGTCTCTTGCATTTCCGTATTCACGTGATCGGGGCGTGAATTCCGCGTATTTAAGTGTCCGTTGCGCCATGGTGCCTTTCTTTACCCCCGGTAATGATCCCTTTGTCCGGCGAGTGAGCGCGACTTTAAGTGAAAACGTCCATTCAGCCAACGACAACGACGGTTTGCGCCCTGAATATATTGCACCGATTGCGAGGGGAAGATAAGTACTGGGAGACTGAGGTCCGTCGGTTCTTAGCTTCCGACGACTCGGAGCGAAGGTGCCTTTTTTCTTCGGCTTGCTCGCTGGAAGAAAAGGAGCTTAACGCTCGCTCGCTTCCTCGCTGTCGGAAAGAAGACAGAAAGGAAGAGAGGCTCTCAAGACGGTCATCATAATACGAGGTGTTACATCGAATTCGGGAGAAGCGGCTCGCGATAAAGGCCGGCAATTATTGTCATTCGTGAAATTCACGGTGCTCAGTTCTCGCTGTATTGTTCCTTCTAACTCTGACGTCCGTCAGTGAGGCAACACGAAATACCAATCAATACGTGAGAGATGCGCTGTTAGCGTGAAATTTTCGTATCTTCGTTCGTTCGACGCGGTAGTGCGTTGCGATAAATCGCAGCGTCGACTCGTCCGTGCTTATTTACACGCGCAGATGGCTTTGACGAGCGTCCCGCGTTTCCGTCCACGGGGAACGACGAAATGTGTTTAAGCCGCATCGATTCGTCTTGAGCCACGCGAGCCACACTATAGCTAACACGCGAGTGTAGGATCACGCGCGACCATTTTCACATCCGGCACTCAGTGAGGAGATTTTCACGTGATTCTCGGCTCCAAGTGTTTACTCTAATGTGTCCCGCACACGATTTTTCTAGAAAATTAATTAACACCCCCCGGGCCGCAGTAAGCCGCTTATTCCTTCAATGATAATCCGCGCCGGACGTTAGAATCGCAAACGCGTTAAGCGCTAATAGATGCAGTCGAGTCACGGCGGGCTCTAGTAAGTGTATATTCGTCGAGAGTAAATAAGCGTATCTCAAGTGGCTCTATTAATAGGTTCCCGTGAGCTTATAAGCCGGAATATATTTTTTTCCGAGACCAGATATCGGCGCGGCAGTATCACGCGCGTCCAGCGCAGCTTCAAAAGCCAAAGGCACGTCGATCCAGAAGCCGATCTCGCATCGAGATAATAACAGGGAGATCGCCCCGTGGCGTCGGCAGACGGTTAAAATGTACCTGGCGATAGTCAATGACCGAGATCGCCCCAAACGGTCCTGACCTACCGATCGATTCTGCGCGATCATTTGCACGCGATTTGCTAAACGCGGTTAATCCCTTCTCTCCTTAATGAGCTTCTTCCCTAATTTTGTTCCCGAAACGAAACGAGACCTCATATTTGGGGAAAAAATTTTTTCAGTCTCCTACGTAATGTTAATTCAATTATAGAAACCAGTTACGAAAATAATTGCTTCTTCACTCGCAAGAAAAAATTCGATCGGCAAAAATTCCTAGCGAAAGACGAATATGCGCGTGAAATATTTCAATGTTGGATTAAAAATTATCAGTAGCCGAGCATGTTGTAAACAAATACGTTAGATTTCCTGTAACGATTGGGCGAGTTATTTTATGATACCCTGGTTGGTGCGGACGACGCTCCAGAAGACGTGTCGGAAAGAAATGTGCAGAAATCACAGCAGAATCGAGCGTTAATTTGCGTTTCCAAACGAGTGCACGGGTAACGAAGGCTTATTAATAGAGAAGGCAGTGCATGCGCTAGAAGGCGACTATCCCTTTTTCAGAACCAGCCCGCGGCGGCGTACTGCCACGCTACCACATATTTGCACGTACTTCACAAACAGATAGGCGCTCGAACGAGCCGGTAATTACGGATGTGGCTCAAAATAATGAAAATCTATTAGTTGGTACAGCGTTTAACAGCGATGCTATCCGTTTAGGAGCGAGTACACGCGCGCCACCACACACACGTGCGCGCGTGCACGCTTGGAAATGGAATCTTGCCGCATGATAGGACGAATGAAATCTACCTCTAGAAGGACGCTCCGGACAAGATGAAGACTGCACAGTGAGAAGTGCGCCAACAAGGTCTATTGCATGTCAACTGGATCTTTGTCAAATTAAGCAAAATTAGACAAAGAGAGTTTCTTCAGAGATAACTTGAGATTTTTTAATGAACCCAGTTTGGTAAAATTATTTTTAATTAACAAAATAAAGGCGAACGTTCTTATCTCAGGTTCAAAGAAGAATTTGCAAAATCTTTTACATCTCTTCACTCTATAGTATACGGTATTGAGAAGAATCACTAAAATTCCGAGTGTAAGCCTATATCGATAATCAACGTAAAGTTATAGCGGACGATAAGCTTAAAAGCTACGGTCTGCCTACGTTTAATTATGTCGACGAGAAGCAAGTTTAAATGTAATTCACTTCTCTTTTACTTATAAATTACAATCACATATGAGATAAGCACAAATAATCATAAATATAGAAGTTTACACATTTCCGATGTATATCTATATCAACGCAAATAGTTTCCCTACCTTCAAATATTGTCATATTAAAATAAAAATAAGAAGAGAACATAGATATGCGAAAATGCAATTGATGAAAGATGAGCCTTATGTGGTCACAGCTGGATCTTAGTGCTAATATTGTTGTATAATTTTACATACAATTTTCAAATTCATCAAATTGCGCACTGAATAAATTTTCGATCTCGAAACACAGTTCTAAGTTGAATGAGAATGATAAAATAAAAACACAAAATGTAAGAGAAAGTGTCATTTCTCGGTCGAAGCGGTCTTAGCACTGAATAATATTTTCATATCAATTATTATATACATTTTTCAGTTCTATAAACCGCGTGTTGATATGGTTGTTAGAAACTGGCATTTCCTCTTATTTCTTGCGTTATTCACACAGTTTAACATCCAACATTTATTATTGCAAAATAAAAATTGTTTCTTTTCCTTCGGAAAAGATATTATATTACATTATTTTTGCTTTAAGAGGGATAATGATACGAGCTAGCTGGGAAGTAAATAAAAGAATCGGTTCGAACATCAGCCAATGTTCTCTCGATTACAAGCGCCTGTCGTCGGAGCACATCGCGGCGAGCCGATTAGAGCGGAAACGGTACAGCTTGAGGAGAGAACAGATACAGAGAGCACGCCGTCAACAGCTCGGACGCTGCGGAGAGGATCTTCGCGCGGAGTGAGCGCCGCGTCTCGCATCGGCTAGCCGGCCGGCCGGCCGGCCGGTCGGTCGGTCGGTCGGGGTCGCTGACTCGAACGGTCGCCGATCCGTCAGTCGATTACTCCGGGGATCTTACGTGAACATGGAAACAGGTTCTTGGAATCCGGTTCTCGATTCTACATACGACTCTAATCAACGCGGCTAGATTGCTGCATCGTATAGGTACATACGCCGCGTACGGCGAGCTAGCGCGCTGGACGCTCGCTCGCGGTCGCATGCGTTACCTCGTTATTCCCTCTGGTATAATGTGCGTTGTTTGTTCGACTGGCGACGGCCGTTCCTCGGCCGAGGTCCGACTGTTGAAATAGTTTTAAAACCGATTTCATCAATGCTGCTTTTTTCTTTATATGTAGTTAACATACTTTCCATTTTTTTTCTAATTCTGGATTAAGAAACTTAAAAGAAGCAATTCTAAGTTCGATGTACTTATCCAAGTTAATTAATATCAATGGTGAAAATCGTTTTCTCATATCAAGTAATAAAGGGCCAATGTATTATAATTATTGCAAAAAGATCCTCCGATTTCAAATTTGTAATTCTGATTGTTTTTATCAAAGCAAAAGATTCTGCCATTGTATTTATCACTTGTTTATTTATTATTATTATTTAGTACTATATACGATATAAAATTTGCATATTAAAGTATAATTTTTATAATTCACTATTATACAATAGAGTAGAGAATATACATATATTATTGAAGATATAGCGATAAGGTCTTTCCGTTTAAATCTTTTCCCCCGTTCTTTTCGGTAATTTCGATAAACGAATGTCCTCGATTAAGTTGACGCTTCAGTGACGTTTCCAATTTTGGTTATTTGCCTAAATGGACTTTCATGAAGTTTGACAAACCAGGGTTTGATTTGTCCTTTGTACGGATTGTCACGAAGGTATCCCGTCGGCTCAAGCGGCTTCTACTTAAGATATGAAGTCACAATTACTCAAAATTCGTCGCGCGATTCACGGTCAGCCGAAAACGATCGCGATGCGTGTGCGGGCCGAACGAGCGGCGGTAGCAGCAGCTGGTGACTTTGTTTGCACACGTGGAGCAAAGTCGGAGTCGTATTTGCGTGCGCGTCAATCGAGTCGCGTCGAAAGATCCGAACGAGGTGGATCACGCCTGCTGGTACCGATTTTACGCGGCTACGCCACGGTAGCTGGCAATTATCGTTAATTGAGATCCCGAAATGCAACGCCTTGCCAGGCAGCTGCCGCGACGGAAAACGATCCCCGTTGATCCCTGGCGAATTTCGCCGGGGATGAGACGGCCGGTCCCTTTTCGGCCGCCGGAATCCTCTCGCGAGCGACCATAAACGGCATTTTATGCGCATCATACAACAGTTTTCTTTTTTCTCTCAGCAAGATATACCTTCGTCTGCGCGCGCGATATGGATCGGCATTATTTTCCTCGACGTCTTTTTGCACCACGTAAAACCGGAAACGTTCGCGGCTCGTAATGCGCCGTGCTAGCGAAGCGTGACCAATTAACGTCATTTCAGCGTTACGATAATGTCGAATTATTTTAATGCTGATAGTACCAATATGCGTTTTTTCCGGCATAATGTAGTACACGATGCGACTAGTGAAATACCAAAACGTAAAACCATCAAAAAATTTTTGAAGAAAAAATAAAATAAATTAGGATAGAGAGAGAGAGAAATGTGAAAGATGTAGGGAACAGTAAAAAAAATCGAAAGGACAGTACATCACATAAATGGCAATACATAACTTTAAGCAATCATATTTAAATGTGACATGATAAAATATATTAATCCTTTATGGAGACCCATGCTCTCTCCGATAAGTCTATTCGTAAATCATATAGCTAAATGCGTAAACGTGCGACAGGTTCGAAAAAGAATGATCGGGTTTATCGGTGTCAATGAGATGCGCGGGACCAGAGTTCTGAATCAAGGTCGTCCACCTGCCCGTCAGGACCGGGTTATCTGTTCCGCGCGATCCAATGTCTCTCGCTAGTCCACGCCTGCATCGGAATACGCACACGATTACAGCGAGCGAGCGAGCGAGAGAGCGAGGCCCTTCGTTACGACTCTCTCTGTGCCGCCGCCAGTCGAGAATGGAGACATCATCCCCGATGATGCCGCGGAATCTGAGCAGAGGTTTCCTCTCACGCGCCTGAAACGTTCACGTATGCGTTCACGCGGTACGTTGTTCCGGAAGCGCTCTTCACGCAACTGACGTTTGCCCGCCGCCGTTGGTTGTAGGTATTGTAGCAAGTAGCTTTGCGGAACGATATCCGCGGGAACGATTGAAATCCGAGCAAGCATGCGCTACCGGAATGCGCATTCTGCTTTTATCGAGGCGATAAAGGAGTGATAGTAAGGTAAATGTTCCAGTAACCAAACGAGTCCCTATTCAACATGGAAACTAATTATTATTTATCATAAATGCGTTTTTTATAACATGAAAATTCAATTGTAATTTTGAAATATTTAAAGATATGTGTAAGATAAGTTATTTTAAATATTATAAAAATTAACGTTAAAAAAGAAAATTTGTTACGTCAAGTTAGAGTTTACATTTTGATGATGTACTTAAATGTTTTCAAAAATATTGAACCGTATTCAAAACGCGCTTATAAAAATATTAATGCGCTTTTTTTTATCATTCTGTCCTTGTTTTACATCAAATGAACGATGAAGATAAAATAATATTTTTAATTCGAGTCATTATATATTTATAAAATTGAAATATTTTTATAAAATAATATTTTTGTATTTATTTTATAAACAGTACAAGGACTAGCATTTAGGACATTAACGACGAGCATTTTAAATAGTTCAGATATTGTTTTTTTCATAGAAAAAAAAAATTAATATTAAATCAACAATTCATTGTTTCAAAAATATCAAGTCTTCTTGAAAGAATTTATAATCTTAAATAATCTTAAATATAATCTTAACATTATCAAATTTTTTTAAGATCTTATATTCTTGCTTATATATAAACAAATTAATTGTTGATTTAATACTAATTTTTTTGTGTTATAAATGCTCGACAGGTTTATATTTTTTTCGGAATAATTAAAAAAATATTTTTTCATATTTTTGTATTAATATCTAAGAATATTTTTTATTTCATGTGTTAGTTAATTATATAATTAAATCACTTTATATCGTAAACCTTTATAAAAATTTTGACTCCGTATCGTTATATTTTCGGATACTGGGACATTTATCTTACATTTAATTTCAAAATGAGAATATCTTTCGTTGTTTTAGCAATAATTTTACATTTAACGTGGCTTTTTTATTCCGTATTTTTCTTTCATATTTTCTAAATTACCTAAAGTATTGTCTCACTATACATAAATGATAGATATTATGTGCCTATTAGAATGCGTTATAATAAAAAAACGTGAACAGTTTCATAAGAAGACTGCGACAAATCAGAACTCTTGCCAACAGATTTTCTCATGACTTTTTATTGCCATCTTTAGTTTACGCACATGGCTTTGGCTGTCAATACTCTGCGTTTTCGTGACACTATTATTAATATAAAATCATGAAGATTTCGTGATGAAATACATGAACGACCGCACCGCACGGAGAATATGTGTACGAGCCGCAAGAAGATCAATTAATTTTCGACGACTATGAAAGAACGGTGACAGAAGCTATTTATGTGACTTCTTCACCGATAATGTACTGTATTACGAATGAGGAGTTTTACACAATCACGGCCATCCATAGTATCTCTAACTCAGTCTACAATTGACGCAACAAGACTTTTTTATAAGACTGCCGTGTAAATAATCTTTGTTTTAATAAGTAGTTTTTTTTTTAAATTCCACAATTATCATAATCCACTAATAATTCATAATTTTATTGAATTAAATGATTATGTAAATGATTATTATGTTGTTGAAATATTCTATAAACATTCAAATTCTTTAATTTATCTAAAATGTCAATTGTGCGTGTAACGTGATTCATAACGAGTACCTAAATCATTTTTATTACAACTGAAAGTAACATTTCTTACTCAATTGGAAAGCGCGACGAGATTCTACTAGAATGACAAAACACCAGTGACAGAGACGTTTGTCAAGCTCACGTACTTCGTCGTTGCAATGGAATAAGATCGGCTATCGGTTCGCCGTGTCTCACGTTGCACAATATTTCCCCGTCAGAAGATAATCCCGTTGTACGACAACGGAGAAAATACCGATAGCCCAATACCACTGGGCCGCTATATCTCCTGACACACATATTGCTCCTACCGGGATGAAAATTCGTGCCAAGTCCGTGTACGGGTAAGTAAAATGCTTCGCTGATCGAGCCGACCTATAGCCGCACGCAGATGTAGGTACCGGCAGGTGTTATCGCATTACTGTAATTGCACCACCAAAGTTGTAATTTTCAAGCGTGAAACGCTTGATAACCAATTTGACTAGAGAAAACGATTACGATACGTGTGTGTGTGTGTATATATATATATATATATAGAGTGTGTGATATATATATATAGAGTGTATGTGAGTGTGTGTGTGTGTGTGTGTGTGTGTGTGTGTGTGTGTATACATACTAGCATCGTACATGAAGAAAAAAGATATTAATATATATTGCCTATTCACGCATTTGGAATAATGCGATATATTGCACGGGAGCTGGTTAATACTAGTTTATCCTAGCTTCTATCTAAATCATATCACATGATACGACCATCGTACGATACTGTCGATTGCTTTACGACTGCATAAATCCGCGTCGACCCTCTTTAGGCCGCATCGGCACATCCTCGCTGCGCGATTTATAGATTTGCAAAACGTTTATTTGGATGCTCCTTGCGTATACACATTCATGGAATTTACGCGTTACTTTCTAAAACTCTCTCCGGCAGTCCGCTTCTGCAATCGTGGATAATTATTAGTTGCCGCTGCGTGCGACGTGGACATTTACACGTTCACAAAGCTCTCGGAGAGCGAGAGCAGTTCATAATTCGCTAATCGTCAATCCGTCGGAGCGACGATGTAACGAATGCTATCCTGTCTCTCCGGCAATGCTTCAACTTTCGCTAATCTCTTTAAATAAATTGTTACTTACAGTTATTTACTGCGAGTTACATTATCTTTTAATGACAACAATTTTCTTTAACCAATTGCCTTTCATCATTTCATTACATTCTCGTTTCTTTCATTAAGATCTAGAAAGTGTTAAACTAATATATCATCATATTCCAATTTTGTGATTGCAGACGCGAGATGCGATCATGGAACGATTCGAACGATGCGATCGCGATCCTTGTCGAATTTGGTATCAATTAAATCGCGAAATCAATTGCACGCTTTATATAGAAGGATCAGATCCAGAAAGGAATCCGATAAATAACACTGACATTTGCGCCGGCGATGTTTTGCGAAACGCTCCCGATTCTTCTATCGTATGTCGAAACGAAAGTATGCATATGTCGTAACATTTAATGATAATGCTCCATATACGACGGCGCCTTTCGCTAAAGAGTGACGTTTGATGTTAATATAAAAAGAATAGAAAAAACTGCGAAAGAAAAATATCGGCTACGTTGTGCGCGTTGCATAAATTAAAATTGATATTTTTCGGGGGAAAAAGAAATTGACGCCGGGCGCAATTCTGATTCTACTTCCCCGTTTCTGCCAAGCTCGCGATTAACTGGCGGCACAAACGACGCGCTTGCGCGCGCGCATGCCGGCGTGGCATCATGCGAGCCTCAATGCCGTCCGACGAGGAAAGAACCGATTTCGACGTGGCCGTCGGGCGGAGGAGGCTTCCGACACGACCCCGGGTCACGCGTAGCGCCCGAGTAAACACGTGCACACGAGCCGTCACGAGCCGCGAAGCCCCCGGCATGTCGTTCGCGTACGTACCTGTAAGAAGGCGGACAATAACAGGCGTTACCGATGTGCACCGAGGATGTTCGCTCGAACCCACGGCGTGTTGCACACGGTCGAGATGAGAGGAAAGGGGAGAAGGGAGGAGAAACCGAGAGCGCGAAAGAGAGACGGGGACAATCGTGATCTTTCCAGCGCGCGACAGCGCGAGGAGAAAGAGCGAGGGCACGCGGAGGGTGGTAGGAGAGGTAGAAGAGCCAGCGGGGCTGGGAGAGGCATCGTACGCCGCTTCGAGCCGGTGGGAAAGAAGAGCCCGAAGAGTGGATCGAAGATGTAAGGAGGCCCGTGCATCACCTGTGTCGGCCCACGGGTATCGCCGCTGGCGTGCCGGTGTAGCGTTGCGGGGCAGAGGAAGCGCGAGATGAGAAAGAGAAAGAGGAGGAAAGGGGGGAAAAGGGAATCCTACTAGTTGGTGGTAGGGGTAGCGTGGGCCTGACGCGAGGATAGACTTGGATGAGGAGCACAACAAGAGGATCGGAGGGGAAGGGAGGCACGGGTGAGTCGCGCTGCGTGTGTGACAAGTGAGGCCCCAGGAGGTATCAGCAACCACCACAATCGCGCGTGGTCTCACTCATGCGCCCGTACGTGGCAAGCAACGAACAGAGAACGATCGACCGACGACGACGACGACGACGACGACGACGACGACGACGACGACGACGACGACGACGACGTTGACGTCGACGACGACGACATAGACGACGACGACGACGACGGTGAGACGAGCGAGCTCGGTGAACAAGAGGAGAAAGGAGGGAGCGACTGAGGCAGTCGGGAAGGGAGACAGGGTATTCTCTCTTATATCGGGAGGGCAAAGACGGCGGGGCGAGAGGACCTTCTGGATGCGAGAGAGGAGCCGCGCGCGGCTGCCCTCCGGCGCTCGTCCGACGGCATTCCTTCCACCGAGCGAGTCGTCTCTTCATTCTTCTTATCGACCCCTCTCTCTCTCCCGCCCCTTTGTATCGCCGTGCGTCCTCTCTCCTTTGCTACCCTGACTCCTTTAAACCTTCCCCACCCGCCTCGTTGGCCGATCGGTCCCACCTGTCAACCGCTCGGGTCCCAATTTTAGCCTGGAAAGACGCCTAAACACCCGACTTTGTCACCTGCCATCCCTTGAACCTCGCCGCCTTTCTCTCTCTCTCTTTCTCTATCTTTTCTTTCTTGTCGTTTGAGAAAACGACATCCGACTCCACGAATATGACTAAAAAGATTCTCATTCGCTTGTCTCTCGTGTGAGAGCGGGACCATCTTTTTCCTTTTGTTGCATGCGCGGCTCATATTGTCGGATAACGCGAATGCGATCGTTCCGATCAATCGAACATGAGACGCTATGATACTGTAATAAATAAAAAAAAAATAATAATAATTCATGCAAAAAAAATGTGCCGAATAATGATTTGTTAGTAAAAATCTGTTGACGAGATTATACATGGCGCGCGACGTTCCATGCGTTAATCGCGTACGTATTTGAAGTACGCTTTGAAAATGTTATAAGAAATGTCTAACTGGTGGAAAAGAGGAAAACCGTTTTCCTCTATACACGTTCGTTAGTACGGAGACACGTCCGGGCGAGTAAGTGCGATCGTCGTTGATATATAAAATTTGAGCAACGCGGTCGAGTAAATGAAGATTTTCACGGTGCCGCGCGTTCGCGAGTAAACGGTATTTTCGCAGCAATTAAAAACGGTCGGTAATTTCTTTAACCAACTCTCTCTCTCTCTTCTTCTCGCGCAGCACCTCCTCCATCCGAACTAAGTTTCAACACCGAGATAACATCGAGCCATGGGGTGATAAGTTACGCAAACCTCCTAACCGTAGAAAAACAAATGCGTTTCCGACGGCAGATCATTATACGGCGCGTTATTTATTCTTGATGATCATGAAATACCGGTTCCCCACGGGGCACGGCCGGGCGTGCACAATAATTAACGTACGATAGCAATAACGATAATTCGAGATCTCGCACAGCATTCCGGCGCTACCGGACACCGGTGGTGCGCGCTTCATTCATCGATCTCTCAGCGTTTCATACTCCAATACTCCGGCAGCGCGGCCCTCGATATCAGCCGCGGTGCCCGCCCGCGAGTTAGTGCGCGAGTATGAACATCACGGTGGTGCGTTCCGATTCGGTATTATCTAATCGCGGTTGGCATGCCGGGGCTACCGCGATCTTGTACTCTATCCTGGCGTGGCCCAATACGCTTACGCAAACCGTGCTCGGATGTACGCACGTTTACGTACGCGTACTCTCATGTACACGCCTTCGTGTAAGCAAATCAACGCGCGAGCGCGCGCACCCGCTCCTGCACCGCAGGTCGTTTTTCCACGGGTGATTTTTACTCGCGGCAAATAATAAATTATCGGGGCGGCCGTGCGTAATCGGTTCGGAATATAATCTGCGCATGGACAACCGTATCGCGCTGCGGTAGCAGCGGAGGCTCCCTCTTAGCCTACAATCTGTCTTACATATTCATTATAGCTGCAGGGTGAGCAGGTATTATCTTAGATGGTCGGTTTGGAACAACGTATAGCTTGTAATTTTCAGGGGGCCTCTCTCTCTTTCTCTCGGACTACTTCCCCCCTTCATCGCTCTCGCGCGTTTCTCCGTCCGTTCCATCGTATCTCCCCGCATCCCTCCCCCGTCTTCATCTCGCCTGCACCTCTCTCTCGCGCACACCCCTTGTACGTTTTCCCTGTCTCTCTGTCCCGACGCTCTCTCTAAGTCGCGACCCTTGCGGCCTCGCCGCTTCGGCGTCGCGTATACCTCGACACCCGATCTGGCCTCTGTTATCCGCGATGTAATGACAGCTCGGTACGCGTGTGCGAGTGTGCAAGTACAAACGTACGTGCACGCCTCCGCCTGATAATATCGCGGTCTGACCGTAATTGCCGCTCGTGCGCTCGTCTACCTTCGCCACAATGGTCCGAGTGACGATCCTGGAATTCCCGGAACTCCGTGCGGCGCCTTCTCCGGAGAAGAAGAATCGGCATTCGTCGTTCTCGTTTCGTACCACGCAACGAGACGCGACGCTCTGGATACGCATCGCAACAGATCGCGTTCAACGCATGCGACATTTGTGATGGCAAGAACGCGAGCTTCGTTTTCCATGCAAATTTTGTAATAAAAATTCTTGCTAAAATTAATTTTGCAATGTTTTAATAGTATACACGGATAAAACTACATTTTACTGAAGTATATTTAAAAATTTAGCACTAGATATAGATCTGAAAATAGTTTTATGTTGAACTAAAATAACTATACATGTGGCATGTGCAAACATAATGATATTGCTGCGTAAAGTTTTGATATTTTAGCAACCACCAGCTTAACGTCCAACATAATTATTTTAATAGTCCACGAAATATAACTATAATTATAGAACTATAAATATAATTCAGATCTGCATCTACCTAAGTTTTTAGATACGTTAGTAAAATCGTTATTTCTCATGTTTCTCACATATTTTTTTATCATTGATAAAATTGATAAATTTTGTAATTTTTTTTCACCTATCGGTAATAGTCACTGTTAATGTACATATTTACGTGAATATTTTCACTACAATAAGGATTTTTGTGAAATTTTATCCTCTGAAATAATTACAAATTCTCTCGTAATTCTTAGCGCAAGTCTTTATGAGGTGACCCACGTATTTCTATGGAAAGGCGATTGGATAGCAGAAAACGAACTGCCGTTCTCGACGGCTTAAGGGCGCCGATTCCCTCGAGACTTTCCGAGTAGGATTATCCTTCAATTTTCAAGCCGAGTAGTGCATTTTCTTGACACGACACTCTGGCGAACGTATTCGGGCATTATAGCGACACTCGGTGTATAACGTCGTACTTGTAGTTACGCAGGTTGGATAGGTGCGCCGCTGCGCCGCGCACCGCGGAGAGCAGGTGCCACGTAAAGTGAATGACTGGTGGCATGTAGCAGTGGCGGTGACGAAGGTGGAAAGGAGAGTAGAGGAGAAAATGAGAGAGGAAGGTTTAGGGAATAACGTGAGTGTGGTATGCGACTTCTGTGGGCGGATAACGCGAGAGTTCGGTGAATGGGGCGAATGAAGTGAAACACTCGAAGTCGACGGAGCGTGCAACGAGTAGGTGATACGCTTTCTAATTATCGGAATTAACCCAACAGGAACAGAAGCGCAGCTTGACACGCTTCGAGCCGCGTCGCGCGATCTTCGCCTCCCCATTTTCACGCGAAAACACCGCGCGGAATCTCGTAATCCGGTTTGACCATTTTTTTTTAATAGCATTTTAATATTTCGCGGAATGTCGTATAGCATTTTTCCCGCTTTTTAACTTACCGTTAGCGTCGTTCGCTTTTAACGGTAAGTGTCGATAGGTTGATTAGAAAGCACTCCATCATAAAATTATCATTATTGGTCGACTGGTTTTAAAACATTTCCTCACTGACTTATGCTATGTCGATCGAGCGTCAATTCACGTGGCCGTAAAAAAAAATGAACTTTTTATATGCACTTTTATACTATTACTATATCTTTCGTATTTCTACATATTTTCTTCATGCTGTTGGAAAAATAAAACAGTTTGGCGCAATCTAGAACAGGATGGAATAACAACGATTTTCAAGCTAAAATCTTGCCGAGGTTGATCGATTCTGCCGGGTAGACGGCTGGGACGGCGAGCACCCGGAATCGGGGCACGCTTGTCGTACGTCAAGGCGGGGAGGAAAGTGCACCAGCAACAATAATCAATGGAGTTACTGCATTGGGGTGTGGCGCGCAGTGCCGGCGCCTCCTTGCTGTCCGACGTACTTCGATCCGTACCCCTTGCAACCCTGTCTTCGCCTCCCTCCTCCGGTGACTCCCTTCTCTCTCTCTCTGGCTCTTACCTACCCTCCCACTACCCTTTTCTCCTAACTCACTAGCTACCCCTCCGACGTTGTAAGTATCGACATCCCGTCTTGTGTCTCGTCTTCCTTCTACTTAGACGCTTCTAGCCTACGGTTGAATTAAAAGAGGAAATTGTTATCTGATACAGCAGTTATTCTATAGAAACAATAATTACACATATCGATTACATCTGGTTTATACGATATATCATTCTATCGTCAAAATGTTGCATAATTTTTACAATTGTCCCTTATCTACCATTCTCCTCTTTTTCTCCGCATTCCTTTAGCAATAAACTGACACGAGGCCGCACGGAGCGATTCTGATTTAGCAATAGATAAAGCATCGACATTTCTGCGACGGATAATTAACACAGATAATCATAGGTTGTCACTACGATGATAAATTCACCTTTCCGTGCGAAGGACTGGACAGAAACGCACGCGGTTTCTGATACTCCTGAATCCCGAGGACTGGTTCCGGCACCAAGACCACGCGTGGGTGGAGCGGATGCAGTAGCGCGAGCACAGTGCACTGCAGACTGCAGGTGCAGGGCAACGGAGCAGCGGCGAAAGAAGTAGCGTTGCGCTGGTCAGCGCTGACACGCCCGGTTGCTTATGCTTCCGGCGCCAGCATCGTGCCCGAGCGGCGCCATGGAAGTCGCACTGCACCTGTCTTACAGAGGTCTATCGCTCGGCGGAGCATTTGTCAACTATCTGTTCCTTCATTTATCACTTCTTCAGGAACGCCGTTCTCCGAACGACGCAACATCAACAATAACGCGCGAAAGATGAAAAATTATGCTGCAATCGCAACGAACCATTATCCGTCGAATATCAATCAATAATAAATGCGGTTTTCGAAACCAATAATAAAGGCATTCGATACGTTCGATTATGTCTTGCGTGACAGATCAACGAAATCTTATTATAAGATCATTTTTAAAAGCCAATCTGATAACTTGCACACCAGCGTCGTGACTGTGCGAGTTCTGTAGACACGCGAGATTAGATTGAATATATATAAAAAATACACACGTCAAATAATAAAGTAATACTTTTTACCGCTGTTGTTTTCGGAATAATTAGATTGCGAACGAGCTGATTAATGATTCGAAAGACTGGCGATGACTTATGCAAACGATTCTCTTTGAACTCGCAGTGACAAATTGGTAACGTCAGTGGTTTAAGACGCGTACCCACGACGAAGGACTCGAAACGACGACGACGACGACGACGACGACGACGACAGAATGGCATTTTACCGGTTACAGCTGCCGCGCATTTGATTATTCGCACTTCCGCTGCATCAAATCGCATCGTGCGAACGTCTCGCGGAATTTGCAATTCTCATTCTGCTGATAGTGCCGATCCTGAAGGGAGAATCGGTCGCATGTTCCCGCGAATACATTACGCGTTTCTCGAATTGTATATGCACTTAATGTAAATAATGATGATAATGCCGACGTAGCGCGCATCAGTACAGGTACACTATTTAAACGACTGTACTTTCTACATTAGCCATAATTTATTCCGGAGGCAATTACAGCTCAGCAAAGCTATATTTTATAATCGCTAATTGGAAATCGACACCGTGCGACATTTGAAAAGTATCATCTCTTTTAACTACTGCGTTAATCATTTTAAGTGCAACTCGATAATTGGCACTAAGTGCTGTAAACTTTTGCCTGTAAAACTTTTTCTCCTCCCTTTCTTTTTCTCTCCATCTCTCCCATCATTAACGCTACTAAACGCAGAGCGGTACGCTTCGCATACGATAACGATGACTTTCAGCGTAGTCACCGTTGTCACTGTCAAGCAGTCAGCAGACCGGTGGCTGCCGTCGATATTTAAAGCAGCACCGTCATCCCTCGGCCGGTCCACATAGCTCATTCATGCTCGCGCTCTCCATTCAATCTTCCGATCAGAAACCACCTGATCGCACGCTACCGTTCGTGCCTGCTACAGACGGCACATACCAGTGTTACATTATTTATAGGAGCTTCTAATCGCTTTACAAGTCCCGCAGCATGTAGTAGGAATAATCTTGGTAGTCAATAACGTTTTAAACATTGGAATTAGTTACAGTACAAAACGTCGAAGAATGCACCGATTGAAAAGAATGAAATGTACGTTTTTTTTCCCCGCAAGAAAACCTCATCATCGTTCGATCAATCAACGTATTCGCATCGTCCGTGAAGCGCACTTTATTCCACAATCAATCAAGAAAAGTAAGACCGCGTTCTGCGCGAACAAATGCTCGTCCAAACCTATGTAATTAAAACATACAAGTGCCGATTTGTCTATGTGTGCCGTATCTTTATAAGCGCGCAGCAAAGCAAGATCGTAGAGCAGTCATTAAGAATTGCGACATGAAAGAACATATAGTTATTGTCCCCATGTATACAGGTGGAAACTCGTTATAAAGCACTTGTTACGCATGATGCAATCCTCAATATAAGTTATACGTCACAGCGCGGACGTCAATGCAATTCAAGTCATTATTGAATGATATATAGATAGTCTTACGCCTAACAAAATGGGACGCCTTACATCATCCCGTGGCAGAGATAATAATGATGTATTATTAAATCCGCGTGTAGTAATGACGAATATATTTATTCGCGTGCTCAGCTTCTTTCATAATTTGTCCTTTCGTTCTTACTGTATCGCACTTACTGTATGTCAATTTAGATGAAAGTTGTGCAGCAATTAATAATTATATCGCACACACAACTAATATTTTGCTCTGAGTTTCTTTATATAGGCACGATATGCTGTATAACTATTCGTACCGTGTTTTCTCGAAGCGATACGATAATCGTGTGAAATTTTTCATCCAAACTTTGTATCAATATTTTGAATCTTTATAATACTTTGTTAATAATACTTGAAAAAAACTGTATAAAAATATATGTATATATACATCATAAAAATCTGCAAATATTTTTCGATTGCTAATAAATGGAAAGAAAGTATATGTTTCATTGTCGAACTTAAACAGCTACAACTTTTGCGAGGATTAGCCCATGTTAAATCCGATCATCCTTTATCTTCGGCGATCAGGAAGGGGCAGCGGTCCCGCAGGAATATTCGGTTAGAATTCAAAGCGTGCGCCGTTCCCACGTAGACTCCGGGGAGTTTTTCCGATTCACGATGAATCGCTAACCCAAATGCTCAGTAGCCCGAGGATCCAGATTGTGCCGCTCGGAGGCATTATGCCATCCCGCATTGTGCGCTCATTGTGCGATTGAATAAAGAATATTTTTAGACATCACTTAGGGCTTACCCGACGGGGTGACACGCAAGCACAACTCATCCTCGCCTAACATCCCCCTTTCCATTGTCGTGGAAGACGCTCTTATTGTTTGGGATGCTTTTAGTAGCCGAATATCTCACGCTAAAGCTACAAATGGATGCGAGAAAAAATGATCGATCGTTAGAAACAGGTGGCTGCCAAGAGACCAAGAGACTTTCATTAACACCCTAAAAATTTCATATTCCGATAAATTTTATAATTCGGCGTTTCCTTATTAATGTGAGATAAAATTGGATATAACGTAATTATAATCATCAGTACACATTTTATAATAATTGCATCGTCTTCTTCGTTACTGCTTGTGACTACAATTACGGCTGAGGATAAACGTCGTAAATGATTGATACAGAAATGTGCTTTGATTAGTAAATTGAATTATCTCAACATCGCGTCCGACACAGGCTATTGTAATGTTAATTAATTACATTAAGCTAAACGACATCGATAATATCAATAAGATCATATTTGACTAAGTACTTCATGTACTTACAATCGTAACATTTTGATTTGTCAATTCTTTATAGTTCGATGGTGGAATTGTTTATTGATTTTAACAAGATAAAATTAGCTTGAACAGATTTGAAATTTGTAAACCAGTTATATTTACCAGTGCGATAATTAATAATTATCGCATATTTCATGATAAGATATTAATTTCTGTAACATACACTGCTGCAAATGATCTATATCTATATGAATATGCAATATCACGTTTAATATTAGCGTCTAATATTAGCTACTCTATTTATATATGTTGCGAGCTATGAAATAACGTGACTATATAACTCAGGTAAAAAAATCACATTATGATAACGCACGTTGAAATTCACAAGAAACTCGAATTTTATGTTTTATTGCTTAAAATTATCTCTTGATGCGGATCGACGTTATTTCGCCGCGAGTGCTCGGCGATGTAAGGGAGATTGTCAATTCTCGAAGAAAGCCTGACGATAAGAACGCAGTAAAGCAGTTCGGCCGAGCTGCCGCCAGCTAAAACTTCGTTTAGCATCGCATCGGGGTGAAACAAACCGGTCGCGTGCGTGTTGGCTGCGTGCGACGAGCAGAGGAGCAGAGGGTCAATCTCCTCGCGCGCTTCTTCTTCTTGTTCTTCCTCTTCATATTCTCTCTTTTCCTTCCGCGTAACCATTTTCTTCTTCTTTTTCATCATCATCTTCTTCTTCTTCGCCCGCCTAACCATCTCTTCTCCACCTCCGTTTCCTTCGCGGCAGCATCCTTTCTCTTTGGCCATTTCTTCCCGTGCCCCTGCCAGGTAGTCGCCATTATAATGTACCAAAATATCAAACCGCTACCACCCGCTATCGTAAGTGCATTGTTGTCGTGTATTGCACCGAGAAAAATAGTCCACCATGTTCCAACGAGATTCCAACGAGACGTGACAAACGTGACTTGTATGCAGAATATAATTTCGCGGGTTATCAAAGAACGATAAATGCAGTTTGATATTTGCTACTTGTTATTTAAAAATTATGGCTAGAATATTAAACTGAAATCAGTGTCTGAAAAGGAATGCAAATTACATTTCGATTTCCTGCGAAAGAACCACCAATTAATTGTCATTTTAAATTTGAAGAATATATGAAAAATGTTCACACATGAGAACATGATGAAAAAATGTTTATCCTACATTCTATTATTACGAATATATTTTAATAAAATACTTTTTATACTAATGAATATTACTAGTGCTGATATTATTTGAGACAGTCAGCATCATGCTATTATTCCCAGAAAAAAAAAAGAAATTGTGATGTCATAGACAAACGGCGGCAATACGCAAGTAATAATGAGTTGAATTACCCCTAAGCATTTTTGCACGAGAAAAACGTTTTATTTGACTCAGTCCACATTTTTGTATTGCCCATCACGTACGATACAGTTTCACAATACATCTCAAAACAATACGTATCAAAAGTAATTAATATTACATTGAAATCTTTAGCTAAATGTGATAAAATCAAATGATTGATCATGTTGAAAGAATTTATTATGAAATTAATTTAGGCTAAAAAAAAAGAAATTTATATTCTCTCAATTTTTTACTAAAGAATAAAATTCTCGCCGCAATGTAACGTTAAACTTTTATTTATTAACACTTATTAACGTGCCCTGACTGCACCATCCGTAATAGTTTTTAGTTATCAATCGGCATCTCTAACAATAGACGAAGAAATATCTCGTAGGATAGACCGTTGTGTAAACTTCGAACGTGATGCGACATATCGGCGCGTCTCGGCTGCATGCACGTGTGCACGGGAATCGCCGTGAAACGCTAACGTTATAATAACGGTCGTAACAACAGCAAGAAGTCGTAATTTAAATTGAGTTTCTCGCTTGTCTACCCGTAATAGCTCTATTGCACGCCACTTGAACGCGAAAGAGAAAGAGAGCAAAAGTAAGAGAGACAGCGAGAGAGACACGGTGATCCAGGGAGAAAGACGACGAGAGCGTGACTCGAGGAGCACGCGGGAGCAAGAGAAACGCGGTCGAGGCGTCGGGCGGGTGGGTGGGTGTGAGAGATATCTGCGCTTGTGGCTGGGGCGCGTTGATCTAATTGATGCCCTGAGTTGGGGACCCGAGCCAGGATATGACGCGAATCCATTGTGGCTCTCTCGCATTATTATAATATATATTATACACATATCCTCCACACTACACCAATATCACCGCGTGCGACGTGACAACGAGAGCGGAGCGAACGGCGAGGGAGAGGTATGCTGAGGAAGAATGGGGACGGAGAGATACGAATGTAACAATCCGCCGACATTGTTCAGTCTAACCAGTTAGGGAGTACGGCCAGCGGGAGTCAGACACTTCGCTCGAGATATCGACAGCGATTTGACGAATCGCGGTAGTCGGGGCTTGTGTGTGCGCAAGATTCGGGAGAAAGTTTGCGACGCTGAGAAGAAGAGAAAGATCTCTTCGCGAAGTAGGATCGAGCGATCGTATGGAAAGTGATATAATGACTTTGAAAATTTGCAAAAATAGGCAACGCTTGCCCATTTCTAAACCAGATGAGAAAATTGCAAAGAGCCGGTTCGATGATAACTAATCTATGTTAAGTGACTCGGGACGACAAGATAGAGTTATAACTGACTCTTGACAAATTTGGGAATACTGGAAATGTTCTTAAACAGCGCAATTCGGAGAAGAGAGATATATATTTTTGCGTGAGGAACTTTCATTCACGTGGCGGAGTGTCAGCAAGGCTGTAACCGACGAGGATACCTCCCCCCTCCGCTCGGCAATTCGTTAAAGAACATGTTGGTAAGTCATGCATGCTGCAGGAGCGCCAAGTGAAATTGACGCGCAACCACTCGAAAACGAGCGCGGGTAATCGCGTTCACGATGTAAAAGTGTCTTAGGACCTTCCTTCCTCCGGATCTGCTCCGCCGTTTCCAAGACGCATACCAGACGTTCGCCCTCTGAAACTTATAATGAAGAAAACCCTCGAGAGACGCTCTCTCGTGTATAGAGAGCGACGATATAAAATCATTAAAGGAACCGCGCAAGTATTCTTCCCCTCCTCTCGTCGTTCACGAGCGAGTTGATATTCAAAGTGTCCCTCTCGTTTTAGCCGAATGGATGGCACTTTGACTCGTCCCCGCGATAACATCTAACGTTTAATTGCATTCGAGTCCGCCGCCGGATATAACTTTACTACCGGAAATTAACGAACTTTGACTATCGACCCCGCCCGCGTACGCGCGAGCGCCGCACGCTCGCGTACATTTAAAACCGAGAGCGAGACGCGCCGTCCGAGATCTCTCTCTCGCGCGCGCGCGCGCCCGCTATTAGCAGATCGGGCGAGACCGTCGCGTAGACCGATAATTAATATCCCGATGTTAAGGTGAGTAGCGCGCGCCGGCAGAGAGCCGGAGTTATTACCGCTTATGCAATGCAATACCGCGCGCCGGAGCAGAGAGCACGCGCACAGAAGATCCT
Organism: Solenopsis invicta; assembly: GCF_016802725.1. Classification (NCBI taxonomy): domain Eukaryota; kingdom Metazoa; phylum Arthropoda; class Insecta; order Hymenoptera; family Formicidae; genus Solenopsis; species Solenopsis invicta. The sequence continues at coordinate 1,472,476 of NC_052665.1, forward strand.
AATATTTCGTATATTGGCTGTCTATTTCCGATTCCTCGCGATCGATCATCCGGCGCAACGGATGCTCCTTCAATTTTAGACTTCCCGAGAGCGGATCGAGAGGGACGGAGGGGAGAGGGGGTAGGAGGGGGAGGGATTAAGGGCTACTCGCTCCCGGGCGTTGAGACGCGCACTGGGGCCCCAACGACCGCCGATCAACTGCCGCCGCGGCGCGATTCCTTAAAAAAAGGCGTCTTCTATCTTCTTTCCCGAGAGCTACCTACCTAGCAAAAATCGCAAGATATCCCACGAGAGCGTCACTCGTCGACAGGGCCTGTCGACCGAGATACGGTCCATTCGTATCGTTCCCGAGATCGGCGGCGGCGCGCAGCATCACCGCGAGCGGTTGCTGCATCGGCGCGCGGTTCGAACTTATCGGACACCCGATGGGCACGGCCGGGGCCCGAAATAATTGCCCGCAGTGAAATATAAATGATACCAAGATTGTGGATCGTCCAGGATGAGCGAACCGGCGGGGGGACGCGGGGGGAGACGGAGGGTTTGGACGGAGGAAGAGAGGGACGGGTTACGCGGGCGCGCCACGACGTCGTCGGTGCGCACCTTCGTGTTGGCGTGTGCGTGCATGCGTGCGTGCGTGCGTGCGTGCGTGCGTGCGTGCGTGCGTGGTCCGTCGACCGGCTACTTGGTACGCGAGACGTACGCGCACGTAATTGCGTGCCCGTCCTGAAATTATTCATCTCCCCGACCACGGCTGATCCCAGGCGCACACCGCACCGCACACGGTCCCGGCCGGCACCAACGGAGCCAGCCCCAGCGGTATGATAATGCATAGAAGTGCCAGTCATTATACCTATACGTACCCGGTGTATCCAGCGCCCATCCTACCTACTCGGTACGTAGATTACACCACCTCGAGTCCTCCTCCTCCTCCTCCCCGTGCATCCCCCTCGCAAACCCGCCCAGTGACTGCTTTGCCCCCCCATCGCGTTGCATACACACGCATACGCGCGGTGCAACACGCGCGAATTACACCTACCTATCTGCCTCCGACCGATACGCGCGATGCACGGCGCTGCGTGTAAGCCTGGGCGCGAACGCATCTATCCCGTATACGCTCGCGTACACGTCGCGGGAGCATTAAGAGTATCGCGAATTGCGAGAAAACCGAGGAAAATTGGATTTCTACATGCGAATGGCTACAGCAAAGGCGCGGTTGCCTGATGCAAGATGATGCGTTTCGCTTCTTTTTGCACGTTGTTTAGAAGACTCTCCTTTCTTTTAACAGAGAACGAGATTACAGTTGTCGACGAGATTACAGTTGTCGACAGTAGAATACAGCGCGTCGTTAAATGACCAAAAGGAATCCTAAGCTGCTAGCTAAATTTCGTCGTTTCCTCTTTTTTCATTTACTCATAATAAAAAGAGACGAGCACGTGAGAGCATTCGAATTTCATCTCGAGAAATGGCACTTACTCAAATTCTGAGGAGTGCTTTGTTATTAACCGAATTCAAGTTTAAAGATATCTTCTCAGGTAGATTTGCGTTGTTGAGCCTTCCGGCATAGCGGGAATACGAGCGGCGGCGTTGGTTTTGGGCCATTAAAAGTCGCTTAGGATAATATCTGGGTGATTCGCTTTTAACCCGAGTACTTTTTCAAGCAATTTATCTCGTATTTTCGCGGACCTTTTGGTGCCGCATGGTTGTCAAAAATGAATATTCCGGTTCCTTCTGATCTGCCGAATATCTAATGGCTTACGAGGTTTTGTGCAACGCCAGAAGCAATTTTAATTTAAACGTCATTCTTTCGCCCGTTTAAAATGGTTAAAAAAATCTCTAAAAATTCACAAACATACTTTCAGCTTTCTAGAACAAATGTTGAAACTTCACTTAAAAAAATATTAAAATGTAATATATAATTTAATAACCGAAGTAATTATATGAGTTGGATAAAAGCGGGGAATCGGTCGAACACGAAATACCCAGGATAGTCGGGAAAGGATTAACAGAAGCAACGTATATTCAGCTTCACTCATTCGTGTGTAACAGGAATATCATCAGAGTCGCTGTTAAATACCTAATTTGGATTATAAATTATTATTAAAGTATGTAGAAAAAAATTGTGCAAAAAGATTTAATACAAGATATCATTCCTTCAATTTACGTAAATATTTTAAACGTCTCACTATTTTTTTATAAAAAAATTAAATGCTTTTAAATTAGGTATACAAAAATCATTACGGTCTTTTTACGTTACAATGCATGTGCATAGCCAGAAATATATGTTAACTCTTTCGAGCACCTAACACTCTTTTTCCCGAGAGATTTCTAGTTCAAGTGAAACGAGAAATAAGCTCTTTGCCCACTGCATGGAAAATCACACCAGGAACGTCATTACGTCGCAAAAGAAATCTCGATCATAGGGGGAGAGGGAGAATGTAAGGCCTTCGCGGAACGGAAGTTCGCCCGATTCGCGATATCCGACGCCGCGTGGCCCCTCTTTTCCCTTTCTCGTCCGCTTTGTTTCTGGAGCCCCGAAGATAATGAGCACAATTACGGCGGGGTTTTTGTTCTAGAAATTACACAGTAGTGTGCGGATGCATGTCTGTGGTTGATTGCTATGCCCCCGCCGTCCCCTCGGCGCGATACCAACGCGTTACGCGCACGTCCGTGTTGCATGCGTGTTCGTGTACCTGTTGCAGAGTCCGCGTGAGCGCGAAAGAGTCACGGCGAGGATCGAGGACCTCGCGCGTGCGTGTGTGCGTATGCGTATGCGTGTGTGTGTGTGTGTGTGTGTGTGTGTGTGTGTGTGTGTGTTTGATCGCGTTCGTACATGAACCACCACATTTGTGTGTACAAGTCAAAAGAACGACGTGGTAGCGTCGGGCCCGAGAAGTAGGGGCAGGGACACGGAGTAAGCTCTAATTGCATTCAATAAAGCAAATAATAGCAAGCTCATTAGAGCAGAGAGAGGAGCTGGCGAGTTGACCGCGGCTCGTACGCCAACCTGCCTACGCTCGGACCGAAGGAAGAAAAGGAGAAGGGAAGAGGACGAGGAGGAGAAGAAAGAGGACGTGAAGGCGCGGAGGGTAAGGCCGCATCGTTGAAGAAGGAAGGAGAAGCCGCGGGAGAAGGAGGAGAGGAGCAGAACCGGGCAGAAACCGGCGATTCTCGTGCCGTCGTATCGTCGCGAGAACCACGATCCAATGTCATTTATTGTCCGCGGTGGACGCGCCGCTCCGTTCGCCGGAGAACGTACCCTCTCTGTTCCCTTCACGGATTCGTCCGCTCCATATGAATGGGCCATAGCCATGCAACCTTCGCGTCCTTCGTTAGGTATTTATCCCCGTTTATTATTATTCGGTCGTATCCCTTCCCGTGCGTAGGTACATATAGATGCCGTGTTCACCACGACACATCGGCAAAATCGATGAGTAACGTTTTGTAACGCGCATCGTTTTCCCCTCCAAGAAAGCGGCGATCAGCGCGCTATCCCTCCGTTTCTCTGGAATTCACTCGGAAATTACAATTGCACGGCGTTAAGACGCGGCCTGTTGCTCTTGCTAACAACGCGAGCTTGGGTTTCCTCGTTATGCAAAATAGGCCATGAAGTATCCCCTTCTGGGGTTTAATTTCTGGAGCTTGTACTTAATTAGTAGCGTCTCGAGAGTAACTTTGATAAAGTAACCAAGAATTAGTTTACCGAGATCGTTTTTTCTTTTATCGAAGCTATATTAAAAAACATTTTACAAGCGACTCTGGCAATTAGCAGGCGGTGCTTGAAAACGGCCAATTTTATCGTTCGTTGTGCGTTTGTATTTTAAATAAAACAACGCTACCATTTCTACCAAAATATCATTAAAAAGGACAATGCGGCCTTTGGAGGTGCAGCACGAAATCCGCGGCAGTTCGCAGGCGCCAACATTGACAAATCTACTCTCCGCCCGACGATCCATCTTCAGGCGTTCTTTCACTTATTCGCCTTCGTTAAGCGTGACTTTGACTATGTTAATTCATCAATCTACGGCACGACATTGGTATGTGGCACGAAATTAATATACGCGTTAGAGCGTCCTCGATGCAAGCGATAAATTAATCAATTTTGTATCGATTAATTTATCGATATTTCTTCCCTTCTCGCCGAAATCTAACGAGCGAAGCGGTTTCTACGCGGACTCGTGTATACCTATAGCAGGGCACGCGTCTCTGGGAAAGACGAACGAGGGACCATCGACGAAGGGCTCTACCGAGCGGATGATCATTGAGGCGGGAAGATAGACCGGGGGGGGGGGGGGGAGGCAGCCGGAGGAGAATCATCCGCCCCCGAGACGCGAGTAAACGTCGGTAAGAATGGCGATTCGGCTAATGTATTCCGCGGATGTGCGCGCTCATTATTCAGCGATAATTAATTGACGGCTATAAATAAGCGGCGCGTCCGGGCACCGCATAAATAAATGGTTCGCGCGCTGCGGAATGGTAATGGTGACTTTGACGGACCGTTTAAACTGGAATAAAGCAGGGTAACTCGTTTCCCCCGGGCACTCCCCGGGTCCGGGTCTGCCCATCGCACGGTAACGAATATAACTCACCTGCCATGCCGCGCGGCCAGCGCATAGCGACCGTTCGAGGGACTTGTGGCCCTGGTACTGACCCACAGATATTTACTCCTCCGGGACCGTCTTAAACTCGCGCCCCGAGAGCCTGGCCCTCCTCGCTTCATTCGCCGCGAATCGCCGTGTCCCGAGGGATCGCATGTATCAAGCGATTATATTGTTTTAAAGTGCTTATACCATTTTCTTGTCCACAATCTTGTCTGAACGGTAAAAGAACAGAGCATTATGACCTCACGCTGAACCGTTGACTGTTTTTACGTGTTATTGACGATAAAAATAGATATAAGCAGACGATTTTATAATTATATGCCGTTACCGTTAAAAACACGGATAAAATATTTAGATACGATTGAGTTACCTGAATTGAAACCTAGTACTAAATAAAATCTATTTTTGAATTTACTATTTGAAAACGCGCTTTACATCTAGAGTTAAAACATGTTTATAAAAATTGAATTATATCTGTAATAGGATAAAGTCGCCTATTATGGGATAAATTCCCAACATGAGATAGCAGGGTTTCTGCTAAACTAATAAGCGTATGTGGTCGGTTCCATCATAAACTTATTACTCTTGAGGTAAAATCTATTTAGTAGAAAATTCATTATAAGATCATCCGCGTAGTTGTTGAGAAAAAAAATTTATAAAATTGGATGTTGTCAATTTGTATTGAGATGAATCTTTAAACCTGGTTTATTATATAATAAATGTTTATCACATAATAAATAAACTTTTGCAACAAATTTTGTGACAAAATAAGATCGTATTAATACGAAAATGTTGAGTTTTCGAGTATCGAAAGACTTATCTGATTGATCAACTAGATTTTGAATATAATTTGGATTCAGGAAGGTCCAAGTCGATAAGGTCTACTTCATATAAGAAATTTTAGTGTTTTATATTAAGAATCTTCTTTTTTTTTAAAAAAACAAAATCGGCAATTTTAATAAAATATTTTACAACGAAAGATAGCGATTATCGATAGCTAACTTTATGTAATAAAACTTAAATACATTTTCTATAATTTTGACATAAAAATGGAAGTTTATGTTACAAATAAAACAAATTACGTACCTTTAAAAAGAAGATATTCCATAATAGGCAACTTTGTTCTATATATACACGAGATGCATGCTGTTTTTTTATTTTAATATTTATTATTTTTACTGTCAAAAAATAGCAAATCAATAATAAAAAATAAAAAACTCATTTATCTACAAGCTATCAAAATTTAAAATATTTTAAATGTATATGTAAATGTTAAATGCTATTTACTTCTTCAATATTTACTACACTACATACCTATCAAATAGTATTTTTTTATTAATATATCTTTTAAATAAATATTTCTATTGAATCTATTTCAATTTTTTCTCAGCTCTGATGCTGTTTGAATAAATCAGTATGATAATATGCGCCGTATTGTTAACCTTCGTAACGACCGGTAACTTCTTTCTTCGTTGACGCCCACGGTACGTCGTACAATGCGCGATTAATCTCGATCATAACAAGCTCCGACGATGTTTCAACCTATCTGTTAATGTTCGCTACTGATAAAGTGGTAGCTGGCACGCATTGATAATCGGAAAGTTGTCATTTTTTTAGATTCATGAAAAACGATGCCTCTTGAGCATCGCCAGCTAAGAGCTACGCAAAAGCACATATATACTAAGTATAAAACGAACGTAGATTATGATTCAATGAGTCGCTTTACGCGAACCCCACCTTTGATATCGCGAATAAAAAGAGAAAATCAGATTACGGAATGCACTTGCTTTAATGTTGCTGTTAAGACCCTCGATGTCACGTTCGAGTAAGGCGACTCTCTCGCAGCGTGGCAGCATTACCGTAATATTTGAAACCAATTCTAACGACATAGTCATGACGCAGCCGTAGCATCTCGCCAAGGTTGGATTAAAAAGACGACGGCAATGACGAAAGTGTCGTTGAACCAACAACGCGCGCACAGCCAAAGAGGTAATTCTCGAGTTCTTACGACAGGTAGCAGAGTATGCGACAGGCAACAAAGTCCAGAGCCTCGGGTCGTAATTGCCTCGGCGGCGCCATTATTATTTCATAGCGCTTGTATCTGAAGTAAGGACCCGGCGGCGAAATTACAGAGTTTCCACGCAACGGATCTCGATATGTAGAGGAGCGCTCTAGTTCTCGAGAGCCTATACTTTGAGGGAGAACCGATCCCCCATCGAATGAATATAAATCCGCGACAATATATGCTGCGCTTGCCACACGAGATACAGGCAACGTCTTGCAGTTAATGCAAGTTAATGCGCCGATGCGCGTGCGAGGGACGAGCTCGATTATTAGAATTCAGAAAGCAGCGTACCGTGCGTGGCGTGGCATGGCGTGGCGTGGTGTGGCGTGGTGTGGCGTGGCGTCCTTACATCCTGTATTATTCTTTCCGTTCGAGTGAAACGTATATATACACGCCGATCGAGATATCGTTGCACAGCCTGCGTTAAAGTGAAGATCATTCCGCGGTCCTTTTAATTGGACGCGCCGCTGCGTCGCGTCGCGTCGCGTCCACCGTCCACCCAACTTTTACTGCCGCGCATGCAACTCGTTTTTCGACGAGAGAAATAATACAATGAATCGAAGAGCGTTATCGGACGGCATCTCCGGCGAACACGGAATCCCGCCTAATAACCACTTGGCCGATCGACATTGTTATGGGGCGGTCATTAGAGGCCGCGTCCCAGTGGCACCCAAAAAACGCGGGATGCGCCGTCGTTTAACGGCCCTTACGCCGTCGGGTCTCATCGGCGCGTACTTATCTCAAGGGACTTGAAAATCCGGTCGCATTAAGATATCTATCGGAACAACGGATGTGCGCCATTAAACTTTTACTTTATTTAGTGCTCGGAGGAGAACCGCGCGCTCCGTACGGACGCAGTCTCCAGAATGAGAGAGACGGGAAAAGGAGGCGGAGATGAAGAGAGAAGGGAGAAGGGAGAATGATGATTCGCGTACGAAGTCGCGCACTGCTCACCGTCACTGACGTCCGTAGGTAGAATTCCACTTCACGTTATGCGATTGTTCCTCAACGTATAATTATTACTTATACGTTTGCCGCTAATGACTGCATCCCTCTCTCTCTCTCCCTCTCTCTCTCTTTCTCGCGGGACACCTCGCTTAGAATTGCTAATGCTCGTGCATTGTCAATAGGCAGTAAAGCGCGTGAATCTAGCCACCTAACTAATTGGATGCATTACGATTAACTGAGAGAGAAAGATCCGAGAGATTCGCGCATCCGCGAATTTATGACAGCAGGATCCGTCTCACGATCGAGACAGTTGGATTTTACGTTTCGACGATTTTCAGTATATCGAGTAGAAAGCCGAAGATTTAACGCGCTGACGATTAACGGCACGGCGATCAAAATTGAAGAAACGGGCGCTATTCTTATCGCCTTTTCTGCATAAGCGATTGTTAACTGGTTATTTCCTTCGGTCGTGAAGCCGAATGCTTTAAGTAGAGAGTTACGACTTTGGAGCTCGTTATGCATGCATAGGCGCGAGCATAAAACACTGAAATTGCGCGAGCGAACAAACGAGCGAGCGAGCGAACGAACAGCACGCCGGCTTCGATACGTCGTCGCATATCGGTGCGTTCCTGTTGTTCTCTTTTTCCCTCCGGAGACGATCCGGCGACACATGCCGTTAACCGTGGTCCGGACGACCCCCGTGCTCTCCCTTTCCGAGGCGAGGCGTCGCGTCGCGGAATCACGAAGGCGAGAAAGCCCCTCGCCTCGCGGCTACGTGCCCGCGCTGCAGAAAGCGTGCACCGTCGGCGAGGGCGACGACGGCGTCGTTATTCGCGCTGATTTAGTTGAAGGCTGCGGATTTACGGATCTACCCTTGCTGGCACGCGGTACGTACGAGACGGGCGGCGCAGCGCGGGCCGCGTCGAGCCCTTTCTCGTTAGCCGCCTACATTATATTACCCATCGAGCGGCATACATCATTCCCTCTTTATGTAAGTATCTATAACGGCCCGAGAAACATTTGCAGCTCGCTCCGCGCAAAGGAATGAAACGGAACAGCGCGCGCGGCTGGATACGCGAGTGCGCCGCGCCGGTCCGGCCGGTGGGCTGGCCGGATGGTGCCGGCGCGCGGGTGAACCGTTTGCGACCGCCGCGGAATTGATGTACTGCGTCCGAGGAACAATGCCTCGTACACCGGCGACCGGTGCCGCATTGCGGTGCGATCTTTTCGCTCGCCGTGCGACCGCGCCCGGCTGCCTTGCGGAGACGCCTACGTCTCCCGAAAATTAAGGACACTCGAATGAGAGAGTCCGACAAATGTAATATATCAAAGTTTAATCGTCAGTTATATGTAGTAAATTAACGAGTAAAGTTGTCAACAACTTTCTCGATTTTCCAGTGCAACTATCTAACCGTTATATAATTGCTTACAACACACATTTAATCCGGGAGTAGTTAACTCCATTTTTTTTTTATGTTTTAAACGATCGATAATTTGAAATAATTTTTCAGCCTAATTAAAAGCTAGTGTTATATTCATTCTATATTGTATATTACTGATTCTTCTATAATTTTTTAATATCTAAAGACGTTATGTGCATAAATTTAATCAATATTTTCTGAAAAGGCAGAAACCAAGAAAATGAAACAAACGAAAAAAGTACATTAAGTAGATTATTATGACAGTATTTCTTAAAGAAATTAATTAATAAAACGCTTTTATATTGCGGATTTTTGTTGCGATTGTATACTTAAGGAATGGTTACTAGAAGAAATAAGAAATATGTAATATCCATTTTATAGCAATTAAAGTCAAGCTAAATCACTATCACATAAAGTTATTAATATTGTATTTACGAAAATATTAAAAATAGTTTATTTCTATTATTCTTTTTATTAGGTTATATAAAAATATAAAAATTATATAAAGTTTTTTTAACAAAAATATATATAGAAATATGATGTAAACTTTTTGTATTATATAAACGTGAAGATATTAATATTAATATTAATAGATATTAATTGTAATATATTTTGTGACTCTCGTTCAAACAGATTGTTATTTCAAGTTTATAATATAAATTTACATTTGATTAATTTTGTAATCAAATATCACATGAACTGTATTCTCCATGCTCTAGTTAGCTTGACTAATAGTGCAACAGATTGCACTATTATTCATAATTTATTTTTATTGTACAAATTGAATTTCAGAATTTTTGAAAGGTACGTAATTTGGATTCAGTTAAAAAAAAATTGATGTGACATGTGCTTCATTTTTCTGACGCTGATTATTCTCGGGTAATAATGTAATACGTTACTTTCTAAAATCAAAATTATTATAGATTTATTAAGAAAGACGTATTTGATTAGATACTATCTATAAATTGAAATAAAAAAAGTCGCGTTCATTTACGATAGGCGGGAGAACATTTACCGCGAGCATTCGACGATGCATTGTTGCTTGTTAGTCAAGATGTTATCTGCATCCTTGACGTTGTGAATTGTAAGACACCGCCGCTAAGGTCTGCGGATGGAAACGAAGAAGATCGAAGAAACCCATTGCCATGTAAAATATACGCTCTTGCCGATCTTCTTCTATCCGCTTGATTATCTTGGCACTGTGCACAAGGTAATTGTCTCTGCTCAGGCCCAACCAACCGATACTTAATGAGATGCCCGATTGCTCTCAATTTGATATCCCTCGATAACAAATTATCAACCAGCGTTTCGTAAGTCTACATCGCGCGAAATTTATATAGTCGTGACAATAGAATTAAAAAAATATATATATATGTATATATTGAAGGCAATGACAGAATCAATATTATAACTATAAAGATCATAGATATACATTATTTTTAAAAATATATTTTTAAAAATAGCAGCTTTTTCTCTTTGTTAAAATCGTTAAAGTAAAATGACAATTTTAACAAGCAACTCGATTAAAGTAACGGGCTAAACTAAAAAAAAAAAAAAAAACATGATAAATTTACTTCCACAAGAATCTTACGTAATTTATGAACGCCTAGAGCGTGAAATCAACGTCACAAAGGCTTTGGAAAGTATATCCTAGAGCATCGATTCCATCAGATGCATTAGCCATTACTTGGGGCATTTACGTGACGTCCGTTATCTCATTACACATCGCGGATCGTCAAGAGTGAGAACGCACGAATCGAAGATAAGTCGTGAAACGATACCGGCCAGCGAGACAAACTCGGGAACAAAACCATTGCCTTATATCTCCCTAGCAAGACGCGAGGAGGTGTATAAGCAGCGAATGGTGCACACGCGATATGAGGGTTCCTCCTCGGCCAGGAAGTAGAATCCTCAAGCAAATCGTCCGTCGTTGCGTAGAAATTTATCGTCGAGCACGAAACGCGTCTTATTGCAAGAGACGTACTCGCGGACGACAACAACGAATAGGTACTTAAGTCCTATAAGACGCTCGGTCCGAGAACAAGCGTGGATTCTACCGGTTCTTAATAATTGTACGCCGGCCCCTCTCTCGCGAGATTGCGAAGCTTATCTCCGGCGAAACGCTTCAAAAGCCAGTCGGCAACACACGGTAATACCGGGATAGTCTTTGCATACCACTGACCGATACACTCCGGGGACGTATGGTTCGACGAGACGACAAAACCATCCTGAATGTGTTGGCATTTTCTTTTCAGCACGTCCTTTGATAGTGCACAACTGTATAATTATTTTACATGGTTATAATTATACTAAATCACAAAAATCTCAAATCCTTCATTATACAGTAATTTTTTTGTTTTATACCCTCCCAACTAGTCAGTGGCGTCACGTTGTGCAATTCTTAACCGTTACATACACGTGTCATAACCACTCATTAATCACTCATAAATGGTTATTAATAGACAGCTTATTAATATCCCACACAATTATTACCAACTTGACCGCGTCAAGACAAACTGAAAATTACGCTGTAATAATGTTATTCACATCACGAGCGTACAAGCCGAACAGTTACGTGTCACGATCTCATTAATCGCCTATCAATTAGATAAAGTGCGCCATGACGAACTATCAATATCCTCGGCAGGCAATCCCGCCGCATAGGATAGATAGAATCGACAGTTCTTGGACGGCAATATTTTTATCCTGCTCGCGGGGGCCTAATCGCATCAGTCACGAGACGAAGGACCTTTTAACCATCAAGTCCTCTCAGGTTGGAGACGACGAGATAGAACAGCCGGCCGAAGACACGGAAGACGAGTAAAGAAAGAAAAGAACGAAGATGAGAGAGAAAGAAAGAATGAGAATAAGAAAGGAGAGGGAGAGGGAGGGCAAGAAGACGGCAGGAGACAAGAGACGAGAGCAGAGGAGCTACGAGAGAGTCCCGGTCTGCTTGACAGTGAGGTGTCGGGTGGTCGGAGCCCGGCTTGCTGTCAGCTTGTCAGTCTGTCAGCCCACGCACGTTGGCACCGTGGCGACCGGCGCGGCGACCGCGCGTATGGATTCACACACCGACGCCTCACGACGCCGTGGCCGCACGCACGACGCGACCGGCGTGTCGGACGCGTATTGTTACAACGCGCGAACGCCATTTCGTATGCGTGTGAAGAGCGAGACCAGCTCGGCGCGGCCGCGACGGGGACCAGCCCTCGGAACGAGCGGCTTACACGCGGCCATCATTAGTCGCGGAATCACGCCTGTCAATTCGCGGAGCGGTTTCATCAGGATTTATTAAAAGTGGCTTTTGGCCAAGGCTATACGAGCCGCGCCTTGTACGGGTCTTGATAATGATGCCGGTATAATTGCGATCACACCTGTGCTTTGCCGATCAATAGAATCACCTGTTCTCGTAGCGCCAACTTGACCTCGATAATATAGAGAAACGGCGGACGGAGATCTCGCTCTTCGTTTATTCACGAGAATAACGAGACCTAAATATAATTGTCCGAACGATCGCGCGCGTCAATCGTTGATAGTACGTTCTATTCATTCGCTTTTAAAGAGCCTGGCCATAAAGTAATAGAGTGGACTTGGACGCTGAGAGACAGGTGCTCCCAGCTGATGCCCTTAGGAAACAGGAGGTGAAGGGACACCGTACGCTCGAGAAAACACAATCACTTTGAATGGACTCGATCGTAGGATCGCGATAACCGCCTTAGAGGTTTCGAGATCTTACATGATTCTTACGATTGGAATTTTGCCCGGCGGGGAATAAACGATTTTACTATATATAGTGATTAACGAATAATGTGTTAATCTGCAAATTATGGGGAACTTATTTCCACTTTCGTAAGCATTGCAGGAAGAACGCAAACTACCGTAACGCTCTCCGAATAATTTTTCCTCTAAAATTTCGTAATTTAATTTACACGTTTGTAAAACTGTCAGAATATGTAACAGTTTGCAAGAGTTTGTTTAAAGAACGTTGTTTTAATTCTTATTCGAACAGCTCTCTTTCGTAAGAAAATTCTCGTAATTTAATTTACTAAGAGAAAGTGCGCGGTTTTAACCAGCCTTGTCAGTGTATCGTGTGTCAGAAGAAGGAAATAAATGAGCATAACAAAATGACACTGTTATCATTTCGTATTACAGTTCCCATTTGAGATTATACGTTCTATCCAGCTGTGAAATTAATACCTCACCTGACGGTTTCCACATCAATTGAACAATCTATCTACTTTTTGTTATAATTGTGCGCAAGATCTAGTTTCTAGGATCTGGTCTCTCGCGCTATTCTGACGTCACGGGTATGTCTCTCAATCTCATTTTTTATGTTACTGGTTTTACGCCGAAATATATGGTGAAAGAAACAATGTTGCTAATGCTCGAGCCTGAACTGTACTTTCATTACAATTACGCTGCTACCGCGGTCGGATGGTTACGCGCTACTGTCCCGAGAGTATATAATTTATCTATAGTGAGAGGGCGTAGCTCGCGCGAAAAACGTTTACTTACGATAGCGAAACGTTATATTTAGGGGAATGTTCCATAATGATAAAGACCCGCTCTCGAGATTGTCTCGGATCGATGCGGAATTACGGAGGCGAGCGCAATTATCGATAGTATATCTCGATTATATCGGAGTCGGCGCATTATCATGTATGCCGGTGTAAAAGAGCGCAAAACGACGAGCGTTGCATTCCACCCAAGGAGATCTCGGCCATTACGCTAGATTTTCTGCCATTAGGGCTCAATCTTCTAGGGTGTGTGGATGCACAGGCCGCGTAGACCAAGACGCCACGTCGACCATGCCCATGGCGCGGCGCGGCGCGGCGCGGTACCGTAGCGCGACGCGTGAACGTAAGCGTAAAAACGCACGTCGTCGTTAAGAGTTCCTATTAATTTACTACGATAGCGCGTACCCTCGGCAATTAATAGCGCTCGCGGTAATTAACAGCTCCGTACGGTCTGCGCGCGGCGCAGCTCGACTCGACTTGACTCGTCGTGTCACGGCTCGCATCGTCCGCTGGATGCATCGTCGTAAATGCTTTTACCGTGGCGGCGAATCGCCGCCGTCGCACGCATCGTCGCACGCGGTGGTTCCCGTTGTTTGCACGCATTTATCGCGACGAGGCAATCTCCCCGAGGCTCACGGGATCTCACCACGTCCGGCTAATCCGCCGGGATTCTAAGCCGCAAAGCTCGCGCACCCCCGAACGTATTATTATCCGGTAACCCATCTTAATTGACCTCACCCTAGGCGCACGGTTCGCCGGTAATCGACGCGATTAAATCGCTCGATCGCCGACGCAACGAACGTATATGATAATTCAGTGGGCTGCCGAAGCCGGCGCGGCGGTCAATGGTCGCGCACCTGTTCTCTAAACTATCTTTCTCTCTCTCACTCCGTCTCCTTCGCCCATGCTACCTTCTCCCTTATTACAGAGAGCGTGTATACTCGTTCCTCTTCTTTTCCAGCATCTCTCGACGGCCCTCCTTCTCTGTCGGGTCAAGGCACGTCTAGGCTGTTGGAAGGCCATTTACCCCTTAGCCCGGTACACAACACACCCGTGGCCTCTCTTCTTTCTCGGATGCATTCGTGTGTGCGCTACGTTCGCGTATCCATGTTTCGTCGTTGCGCGATCTGGAGACGATACGATGTACGATAGACATTGTAGCATCGTATCCAACATCTTGATAAAATCTGTTTCGCTTTCCGTATGTATAAAAATCTGATTGAAAAGTGGAAATATTAATAGATTTAATTATTAAATGCCACCCGTATATCGTGTGAAATTATCTCCTTTAATATTTTCATTCTTTAATCGTGCAACTGATAATGATTGATATGACGGTTCATGTAAATGGCAAGGACAAGTCAACAGAGAGACATTAGAAAGCGATAAGCATATAACCAAGTACGGTACCGAGTCGTGCCGAAGACTACCGTGCAACGCAAAGCGCGACGGACAATTTGTCAAACAGCTCCGTTGACTTACGTAAGTTCTCGTATTATAGATCTTACGAACGCGACGTGTACACTGATACGCGCTGATCTCTCTCCGATCGCAAGTATCGATGACCTTTCGCGCGGCATTCGACGGATTTAACCGACAGATTTCCATCGATACCGTGTGTATATAGTTATGACGTTTCGCGACGCACGGCTTAAACAATCGGGGGAACAAGGCGTGGAGCTTTTTACACGACGTGAAAATTACACTGCTGGGCACCACACGATTGCGTACGTACGCGCAAACACGTACGCAGCACGAGCGTATACGTTTATCGATTAACATGTTGCGATAGGCACGTTAACAACGTCACCGATGTCGACGTATAGCGCATACTTATTGCAGGAAAGCAATCATACCTCAAGCGAGTTCAGAAGGCATGCGCACGATTAATTATCCTTGTCGAACGGTTTTCACCGATGCATCGGCCAACTGCTAAGATTAATTGACTTGAAACCAACTTTCTGGCGACAAACGGCGAAACGAGTCGTTAACGCCGCCACGAGAGATGAGAAAGGATCCTCGTCGCAGACGTCTAATCTACCAACTATGTTATATCTGACAATAATCGCGATTATCAATCACCTGGAAAATATTTATTGCATTGAGTCATCGAAGAATCTGTAGCGAGGAGAAAACGCAATGTGCACGACGCGCAGCGCCTTTGCGCATTTTCTTGCACGTTTATGATAAACACGTTAACACACGTACACGCCTTACATACACGCGCTTTAAACGTAGGTACAGATAGTCGATACGTATATTTCGATTTATATTTCGAAAAGCGTACTCACTTTAATAGATACACGTATAAGATCGATCTCCGAGCTTTATTCGGGAGCCGGCATGCGGCCGGCTATATCAATTTGTAGACGCGTGTGCACGCATGATCGTATGTGTGTGCGTGTGTGCGTGTACATGTGTGCGTGAGCGCAGGTAGGGTGTACGCACGCGAGCGAGCACCTACACGATATCGTGCGGTTGCGCGCGGATCCGCTGCAGCCTCTTGTAGTCTCGGATCTCTCTCGTCCCCCCTCGCGCTCCCTCCCCCCGCCACATGCGTTATAATCTCGATATCCCATATATCCATGTACAAGACATGCCTCCCATTTTAAATATACCATCGTGTAATTCATAATAAATGACTTATAAATGCAATGTACTTTTTGTGCCGGGGCACCGCGCGCCCGTTGTGCGAGGCAACCACGTCGGGCGTCTCTCCTCCCTTTTCTTCGCCGCGTGTGCACGCATACAACCGCGCGCGTACATGCACGCGCGGTGGCAAACGCCGCATGCCGTATCCCGGGCCCCCCGACACCGACGCCGCGTCTGCGTTCCTGCTTTATTATGTGTAACACGCATTATACGAGCCCTTGCGCCCGGCCGCGGCCGCGCAAGGCGTCTCCTCCCCTCTCGCGCCGCTGATTTAGATAAATCGAAGATAACCGTGGCGGAGGTCAGGCCGCGCGTACCTCATCTCATCTCGCCATTTCGTTCCATTTCCGAGAGTCGCACGGCGCTAAATCTCGTCGCTGCCGCGTATAGCTCTTCGAGGCGTCGCACAATTCACAGCCTCCGCCGCACCGGCCGCATGTCGCGGCTGGCTGCAGAGAAGGGTGTCTGATGACATACTTGAAACACAGTCGGCCGAGGGAAACTCGTTTCCAACGTGCTCAACTAATATGTCTCTTTCGATGGACTGCGAGATTTACAATGCTGCAATTTAAAATGCAAAACCCCTGGCCCACGGAACGCAAATATATTTTGGTCAGCACCCTTCGCCTACCCCCTGAGCGTAGAGGATAGAAATGTGAGGCACGAAGCAAATTCTCACACTCTCCCCCTTCTCCGCACGCTCGATTGCCCGATTTATCCCGGCACTTGATGCACACGAATTACCGTGGAAGCCGGTCCAGCGGACGTTTGTATTTCTCGTGTCCGGTTTCTCGCGAGTCGGGACGCGAGCGTGATCGAGGTCCACGGTAAAAGAGACGCGGCGAGATTTATCGAAACCCGATGCGGCGAACGTGCGCCAATATATGTCCCGGACCCCGCTCGAAAACGCTCCGAAGAATCGTCCGATACTGAAAATAAAGGATCATCATCACTCTCTCTCTCTCTCTCTCTTTCTCTCTGCCAACCGTGGACGGCACGGTGGTGTGTCCATGTGCGCACAGAGAGCTAGCGGGAGAAAAAGAGATGCAAAAAACAGGCATGACAGAGAGAAAGAGAGAGAGAGAGACAGTGCGGCGTGCGTAGCAGCAGGGGTGCGATTAATCGTCGTAAGCAATCGCTTATATCCCGGAATTTTAATTCGCAGTCAGTTAAGCGCGCTTGTAGCCGCTAGGGACGAACAAAACGTCGTCCGCGTATATTGCGAAAAGCGAGATTCAAACGGCGAGCGTATCCGAGACGAGTCGCCGATACCTAGGTGCGCGCGTCCAGTATACGTGACCGAGTACCCATCTACCAACGTACGTACCGCCTATACTTATACCTGGATACCTACACTTGAAATCCGGCCGGCACGACTCCGGCACGACTCCGGCACCTGCGCTCGCAAGTGCGCGCCGATACGACGAAGCGGTCGTACCAGTCCGGCTGTTGTAAAAGTGTCAACGCACAGCGGCTTGTCTTCGGGCGCATCGCCGATCCGTAATAACCGCGCGTCTCCGTAATAACCGTTCTCCCGCGAAAACCGCGCGTCTCTCGCGCAATTTTCGAAGGTGCTAACGACGTTTTCTGAGCGGAAAAACTCTCCTCGCGTTGGTGACGCGAAGACGTTTTCAGCCCAGATCAAGTTTCCTTGTCGCCGTATCAGCGACGCCGCGTCTCTTTTTCGCGTGACATACGACTCGAAGATACACGCGAAGATCCGCGTATCGCATTATAATAGGTGAACGCGCGCGTGTACGTGTAAGACGCGCCTGGCGTAGCTATATACCGCCAGGATAAGATGCCGCATCTCCCGCAGCGGGGCGTCCCGCTAAATAATGCAATAACGTAAGAATTATGGCAAGTTAATGATACTTTATGTATAATTATGCGTCTGCGTTACAGGGCGCGCGGATTCCCTTTCTCCAGTTTGATCGCGGGTGGTAGGTGGAAGGACTATGTTGCTTATTCGGATTATAAATAGTTGTTCGATGCGGTTTTCTATTCTCCGGACAGCCACGCTGTGGGTTTCGATGTTATCGCGCGTCTTACAGATACGCTCTAGGAGAATAAAATCGTAAATCCCGTCGTAATTCTTTTAGCTTTCGTATTTCAAAGTTGACTGCTCGTGTACGCTTTCAAAGAAGATATCGCATTGGTATCAGAATAATTTTGTATCTGTGGCGGTAGACACGTACGCATGTACACTGTCAATTGTGTTGCAGTTGAGAAATTTCAATGGAATACGACGCATGTGGTTTGCGGCAACTCCGGCATATATAATGAGCGTGCAATTACGCGTAATGAAACAATATTACTTTACTGCCTAAGAGAATACCGTGGTTTATTAATTTTTATGAGATAATTTCGGGAGCACCACTCGTGCGTTTAATATCTCTCTCGCGAATCCATATAATTTGCCGCCTATCTCGGCTACCATATTACAAAGTCTCAAATATGTACACGCGAGGACGAAAGGGGGCTTGGCACGAGTGTGTCACGCAATGTAACGAGTGGCCGCCCTTCGAGGCTTTGACGAGTCCACCGACTTTGTGCGCCTTTTCACGCGAAAGGATAGCGCCGGGAGCGGTTAATTTAAAACATGTTATATGCAAAGTGGTAATGGTCCCCACTGTTGCGACCATCACTGTCGGTTGCCTTAAATATCCGTCGATGCGTGTTTGTCGTCTCAAAGAGGTAGGCCCTCTTTATGCCCTCCCGCCGTTGTTAAAAAAATACGCACGTGCAAAACGCTTTATCGCGTCGGCAGGCAGGCCGGCCGGCGCATCCATCCGGATCCATGTTTATGAATCGTTAAGTCGAATCGCGCGAATCTATCGCGGAATCGCGTTGGATAAAAAAATGGTTAATCGCTAAATTAACGGTTGCTCGCACATGCGAAGATTTGTAATGCAATCAGCGCCGTCGGTCCGGCGTCTTCGAGCGACCCGACCGACCCGACGCGATGGCTGCCGACCTCTGACTCGGCAAACATATTGATTTATTAAAGTGCACGTGCATACGTACACATTACGGCGGTATCCCATCACTGGCCGTGCCAGGTGTAAATGGGAGGTTATTTTCTTAATAGATTTCCATTGCCCAAAGAAATGTTTAACCGGCGCACCGGATGCCACCGTCCGCCGGTGAGGACCGCCGCGCCACGCTGCTTCAAATTGCAGCTTGTTCGCGGTTACGAAGTCCGGCTTATTTGCGCTGAATTGCCCCGGCCTGCCCGAATGAAAGCGACGATAACGAGCCGACACCCTTCAAAAGTTTGACACTGAGATTGTTCATTGTTGAATATATGTATGTAGTCAAGTAATTTCGGCGACATTGAACTTGTACTATTTAATACGCGTTTCTATTTTTCTTAAAAAAAAACGGGGAAAAACACGAAATAAAAATTACAAGGTTTAGCTCTTCTACTATTTCAAAAATGTAAGTCACTCGTAAATTAGGGGCTTTCAATCTATTTGATAAGTTTGCCGATTTCGTGCGTGGCCAAAGATACGTAAAACGATCCACGGAAGGGTTGACGGGTTGGACAAGCTCGAGGGCGGCACGAGGGAGGATGGGCGAGATTGGTAGTCCACGAGCGAGATTGGTAATTTATAAAGTATAATATGTAAAGCGGTAATGGATGGCCGGTTGTAGTGATTTGATGCAAGTTGGGACTTCAGGTTGAAAGAGAGTCTCGAGGCAGGCCAAGCAACCGGCCGCGAAGATGTTGCGAGGGGGCACCGTGGGGCGAAAGAGCGGGAGGGGTCCTTCAGGGGCGTCGAATGGGGTACCCGGTCCCGAGAGCGCAACGACGACGATGAGGGGATGAGGATGAGAAACAAAGACGGCGAAGAGCGGTGCGACGAGGAAAAGGAGAGCGCGAAACGGGGCAGAAGGATGAAGAGAGGAAGAGGAAGGCAGAGAGAGAGAGAGAGAGAGAGAGAGAGAGAGAGAGAGAGAGAGAGTATCTCAGAGCCGCCACTGCTTGCGTGTCGAGCCTTAATGAATGCAAACCACGATCCGGAGGCAGCCCGCTCGACCTGTTGTTTTCCAGTCCAGATAGCCTATAATTTTTATTGTCACGGGAGAAATAGCAGCCTGATGGAGGCACGGCTTATCTCGGTCCTCGTTTTGCGTCCCGGCCGTGTTCCGTGCGTTTTGTTGCCCTCTCCTTAGCCCTCGCATCACCGTCCTCCCTGCTTCACCCTTGCCCACGGCCTCTCCCCTCTAGCATGTCGCTCTCCGCGCGCTTTCTCATCCCCTTCTCCGTCCCTTTCCGCGAGCCTCTCTCGCCGTCTGCGATTCCGATTCCCCATCTCGTTCCCGATCCTCTTCGATCAACGCCACCGGGCGTTATGCAGGGTCCTATATACCAAGAATATGATGGCGTATTACCTGCTTTATATCGCTGGTACATGATACGTATGTAATAGATATACATATATAATACATATTGCGCTCGTGCATGCGCCTATATGGATGCGTCTATGGTAAATTCGCTAAGGAACAGCCACTTTGAATGATCGTTGCAGCGATTTTCTGACGTGAAAGCCTAGCGATCAAAGCGTACGTCGATCTCCTCGAGTAATAGTTTATTAGAATAGTAATCCGAGAATGACCGCGAATATTCCGTTTCGTTTCGCAAATAAAAAGATTAAGGTGGTTATCTCGAGCACAGTGTGCGCCAGAAGCAAAAAGTCGCGTATCTTTCGGCGACAAGCTCCAGGTACAGTGACAAATATTCGGTTGTCGATAAGTCAGTTATGCAAAGAGACGAAGAGAGAGAGCGAGAGAGAGAAAGAGCGGAGACAGACGTCGAGACAGGTACCATCCACGCTCGTGATCCAAAGGCACGTAATCGTTTCCGAGGAATCGCATCGGGAGAAGATCCGATGAAGACACGTCAGATCGCCCATAACGATTATCCGGCGGCGGTCAAGTATCGTTCCCGCGCGCAATATACAACGAGCCTTGTTATATGGAAGATGCGCCGGTGCATTGTCGGCCGCGTACACAAATGGATTCACGGAATCGCACAGTGGCCATTGATGGCCACTGATAATGACGACGTGGACGGGCATGCGAGCGAAATAAATCGCGAAATGCGCCCGCGCGCCCGTGATCTTCTTCAGGGAACTCGATATTTACGCGCGACCGCGAAGACGCGCACCGGCAGATTTGCGGCGTGTAACGAGATTCGCCGTGTAATTCGGGGAAAACTCAAATTGTTGGTCGTGTCGGTTTAAATTGGATTATGATCGCGCCGGACGCGATCCCGCCTTTTCGCGAGCACACGGAACGAATCGCCGCATTATCCAGTCGCAAATTCATTAACGACGCCTGCGAGTCACAGCGCAATGATCTTAATAAAATAACTCGCGGAATCGGCTCGGTATAACGACCTTTTTCAGTCGAAACGGTCGACAAGATAGCACAGCCATTCACTCGACTTTTTTCTTTTTTTCTTTTTTCTTTTTTACCAGACGCACAGCCCGTAATGCGCTATCCGATGTAAATCTACGGATCGTCTGCTCGAGGGAGTCCCGATCTCACAGCGTCATTTGTGTAACTTATGCTATTTGGATAATAGAATCTATCTCCGAGGAACATGAGCATGAAACGTCCAACGTACGTACGTATATTTTAGACCACGTTCTAGCACATGTGTCCGCGCGCGTGCAGAGTCCATTCCACGCCAGGATCGGCGTCATCATCATCATTATCGTCATCATCGTCGGCTTTTCCACGCGTGTGCACTCTCCGTCTCTCTCCCTCTTTCTCCTGGCGCGGCAAGAAATTCCAGCGGGTGAACGGTATAGCGACCGCAGGGCAATCAGCGTTAACAATGTTTTATTGTTACGTCACGGATCGGGCTGGCTGTACACGTATACACGTAGGAGACGAGCGGACAGGCGTGCATTAAAGCTTATCATAACGGTTTGCCGTTAAGTCGCCGTCAGGGCAAACCTGGAGTAGTTCGCAAACGGAAAAGAAAAAGGCGGCTCGAAAGTTGGTCCAGACCCGGTGCGGGTTGCTGGACCGAGCACAATGTTCCGCATGTTGGGATTGACCGGATCGCCGGTGTCGCGCGAATATGCCTACGTAAATGTGGCGTACACTCGCGCGGATACGCTCGATTAAAGCCGACCGCGCGAATATTTACTGAGCACGCACGAAAATAAGCCGCGCATTCCTAAAGCGGCGGAAAACTATTAATCTTCCGTAGCACAAGCGGTATAGCCTTGCATCTTGGGTATGCGGAATATCCAGTGAGAAGTTGCATGTGCATATATTATAAGTTAATCCCTGGTACTGATCATCGATTTTATCTGATATAACATAGATAGCGTGTTAACTGTATTATCGGTAATTTCTACACCTTGCAATAGACTCTTTAATTTTGAATAGTAAGTGCTGATAACATTTACAAATGACCGTAACGCATACGTGTGACTTTTTTAGTAGCGAATTATACGGAACGGTATAATGCTATTGCAAAATGTGGGACGTCGATGAATTTAATATTTATCTTTTATTAAAGTTTCGCTATACTTTCGCAGGCTGGTACATGAGAAGTTTGCCGCTCGTTCTCTCACACACAGGCTAATGTATGGCGTACGAGGTGAGCAAAGGTGCGGGCAGGAAAAGGTGGGGGAGTCGATGTATAAGGGTAAAGGTGTAACGGGACCCCTGACGATCTACGTATTCATCATGCGCGACCTTAAGCGAGAAAAAAGTGACAACCAATTTATAACCGGGATAATTACAATATCAAGCACTGGGCTTTTAATATATGCTTAATAACCGATAATGAGCGCATTGGCGGGCCGATGTACGTACCCGTTTTACCACTTACGAGGATCGCATTATATATGTGGGACAAGAAGAGGTATTCTTCTGTCCATAACGCAGGCTGTTACATACCCGGGAAAGATCCTATCGACATCAGGCGTGGCAAAGTACGAATTACTCGCAGCCGGTGACAATGTAATTCACGCGAGTGGGCGAATCCCACGGCGAAGGACTAATTGACAAACATTGACGGACGGTATGTACGGTAGCGTGAAGTGGTGTATAGTGTCCGGAGTGGCCTTTGTTGACAGGCGGACCTGTGCTTGGCCGTACACCGCTATTTCCCACAAAAGCCCTACTACTTCCACTCAATTTACCCGCTCGTGCGAACTCCGACGCGGATCGGATCGCTCGACGCGCGCGCGCGCGCACACGAGGACACTTACTGCACACGAGGAGAAATTTCTCTCCGCCAATTTTATTGAGGACGATCGAATGATTACAGCTCTTCGTGAGTTCTTAATTAATCGCGGTAACTTTTATCGTAACCGCTAATTTATCGCGCACGACCGTTAATTTTCTGTAGTAAAACCGGAAAGATTCATGGGATATCTAAGCGCGCTCCTCCGTTTATAATCTTCCAATCGTGCAGCCGTCTCTCTGCCTACGTGGCAGTTCGAAGTAAGTTGCCCTAATATCGAAAGGAAATTCGATCAGCGTTTCGTATCGACGGCGACAAGCTTGCCAGCCGCGACGGAAAAGCATTTATTTGCATAGCCGGCGAGTACCATCAGCAAAGGATTTCTGTAATCCCATGCAAATTGTTAAAGTTGAACCATTAGCGAAAATTAATGCGATTTTCTCTGAGCGCGCGGGAACGGGTGAATATAATATTGATGGGTTTGATACGAGACTGGGGAGAGAGAGGCAGAAGAGGAAAGGATGTTCAATTGGGGTGAGAGCGAGGGAAGGACTCGCATTATTTATCGAATCATCGCTACGGAATTGTGAGCATCGTTGCGGATACGTGTGTGGCGCTTGCGAAATACTTAAAGCATCGCTCCGGATTTATATTTTCGTATGCCAATACATTATGCAAGATAACGGCGGAAGTAAATAAATTTTATTTTCTCTCCCAGCGAAATACATCACGATCGTTCCACATCAACGTCGACATTATTTGCAGCTTTATCGTGTTTACAGATGTGCGAACTATTCGAACCAGAGTCGAATCGAAATCTGGTAAGATTTAATCTTGGATTTAACTTTTTATAACTTGAATTATTTAAAAATTGCGAATCTAAGATGTTCGAATACGAATAAATCAATAAATTTATAGATTCGTACACGGAAAGAAAGATTTTATTGCAGCATCTAAAAATTTAGTTAGACACAAATCAGAAAATAATTTTATGTTAGGCCATCAAAATAGTTACGTAGGACTTTCAAGCATGATAATGTTGCTGCAATGAGTTTTAGTATTCTAGCAATCAAGTTAAACATCCTATGCAATTTTTTAAATGGTTCAACATAATTATTTTTTTTATTGTTATTTTCAGATCTGCATTTCAGTAAAATTGTTCTTCCCGTGTGTTTAAAATAACTTTATATCTCATGTATACAATATTATTTTCCTCACACAGTAATTTTTTTTTTATATTTACATCTTAAAATTGATTATGTAACAATAATTATGTTCTTAATTAAAAGTTGTTTCAACAATTCAATTCAATTCGATTCGAGTAAAATTTTGTTGATTTAATTTAATTGAAATTCGAACAAAGAAATGACATTCAATTTGATTCAATTCAACATCAAATAACTTTGATTGGCACATCGCAATATACTACGCAACATAGAATCTCAAAAAACTATAACGCTATATCTTCCATGTTGACACTCGAATGCTCAAATGTGTCAAATGCGATCTTACTAGAGATAGAAATATCACGCGATTCTATCGAAAATATAATGGACACATTTTTTCGAAAGAAAAGTAAGATACGTTAAGCTCTCTCTCCACAGAACGATCACAGTCTATTTTTTACCGTTTCTCGGACAGCGTTATCTGGTATGTTACCGCGTTCTATCAATCATTCGTTTTAATTGCTAGACAAATGGACATATTAGGTACGTCTCAAATATAAATCGTCAGCTGTCCGAAGCGCTCGTTTAATATTCTATTAGCTTAGCCGTGGGCCCACCTCTCACCCGTCACCAATACTTGCGTCCATACACAAGTTTACTAGTTAGTTTAGAGCCTGGAGAGCGGTATTCTTACACAACTCCAAGTACAATAGCTTCGTTCAGTAGCCTTTTTTCCCATCTTCTCGTCCTTTTCTCTCGTTCGGCCGGCTCAACAAATCCAGGAATCTTTATGAAAGGTATAAACGGCTATCTTCGCTAACGGTATCGTCGAAAATGGTATTCATAATTATACAGTTGCGACACACGCATTATTTGTTCGGAATTGTAATGGCCACGAGTTCTTTGGCTGAATGAGCCTGCAAGCGGTATAAAACGTTAATCGCCGCGCCACGGAAAGATGTCTTTTACGACCGATTATAAATCGTCGCTTTCTCACTGCGTTACTCTCGTCTCAGTCCGTCGGAATAATTATATCCCGCACGAACGGGTTAATAGTCAGACACGATGATATCCCGGTGACCGTTGATTGATCTTAACAAGCGGCTATTGTAATATCCTAGGAATGTTCGCAAATCTATCAGTGAAATTTGCCCATTAAACGGCGTGATTACAAAATTTAATACAACGCAAATTTTACATCGGATATCGTAAAATAAATCGTCCCATGTGTAAGTTTATTTTAAACGCATGAAATTTCCTTAAAACTACAAAAGAAAGTTTATTTCCCGCAACTCGTTTCGTATGTAAAGAAAAATAACGTACATTTTTGCATTTCAAGAACTGTACTAGTAAAAGTATTCCTTCTCTAATTTTTCCGAAAAATAAGAATGTATAATATATTTTCTGTGTGCGCTGCGACAATTTACTTACTAATTATTATCTAAATTATGAACAAGGTGCTGAACTGAAAGGCCAGGGCAAGATTTCTTCTGGAATAAGAAAAAAAACGCTTTATTGTTGCGAAAAACCTTTCGAAATCTGACTGAAAGCAAATATCTGCAGTGCTTTTCTGAGAGCAGGTCTAATGACACAGTGTATCTCCTCGTCTTTCATCGCCATCACGTCACTAATGCACGCGTGCAAAGCTGCACCACCGACGACAAGCAGTCGTGCCTTTTCGCTTCGATATCATCGGTCCGGCAATTTTGTTGTCGATCGAATCCAACGTCATTACCGACCCTACCGGCTCGAACTGCCACGCCGAAAACGGTCGGCGTGAAAGAGTTGCGCATCTTCTCGCAAATAATGCAGGTTCGTTGGCCGGCTGCCGACGTTCTCTCCCGTCCCATCCGTTCTCACTCTTTTCCCCTCGACACCCCCTCTCGCTCAGCCCTCTCTCCCTCTCTCTCTCTCTCTTTCTCTCTCTTTTGCTCCCACTTAGGCGACTCGCTTCGACTTGGTCTCCGCACCGGAGAACAGCCGTGTTTTTGTCGCCCCATTGTGTCAGCCAGGGTTGCTGCCTCTTCTGCTCGTCCATTGTGCGAATTCATCAACGTATTCATTCATTCCGCCGGTATTGTCTCACAGCTGCTCTCGCTCGCGTAAGGTCTGTCTCCCTGCCAGCGTTTCTTTCTATCACCACTGATCGCCTCCGTCGTTATGTTGCGCATTAATGGTAATCTTCTCGCGGCAAAGAAGTAGAAGCGAACAAAGAAAAATTTGGTTTAGCAAGAGAACACGCGAAGGAGCGCGTGGCAGAGAACAAAAGTTATACTTCGGATATCGTATGGGCAAGTGCCATTCGCTACATTGCACTACTTCTCGTGCTTGTAATGCTTCATCTTAGAACCGATGGAACAAAACGCTTATATGTCAGAACGTCAATGGAAGCCTAACACGAGCCATCGATTTATTGTTCAATTTACCGTCGCCGAAACGACATTGTCCTAGTTTACTCAATAACCTGTTTCTCGCGCCCCTCATCTGGAATCCCCCGGCTCTCGGCGCGCGTAGGTGCGTAACGACGTCCGACGACAACTTCCTGGGGCGAGCTTCGTGACCCCGCGGAGGCGACGCGACGCGACGCGACGCGACGCGACACTTCTACATATGTCGGATCGCGAAGGGACCCGAGGAAGGGTGCGAGCGAAACAATCGCATTTCCCGAGCGGGAATTATCGAGCCCACGCAATATCGTTGCGGATATTGTTTTCGAGGAGAAACAGCGCGCGAGGCTGCGTCTAGGGTGGTACGACGATGACAATGGCGAAAACACTGCTGCAAGAGAGAGACAGGAGAGAAGGAGGGTAAGTGAAATGGCTTTCTACGTGAGGAATCTAGAAGGGCAACGTGCGAAGGGAAGGAAAACATACGTGTGAGGAAATGAGAGAGGGGAAAACCTGCACGGCGGTGGGTCGAAGGGGCGCGTTATTGTCGTCGTGGTGTGGGCCATTCTCTCGCGACTAGCAGTCAATCAAAGCTCACACGGTGGTGCCGTTAGTTCGTTCGTTCAGTCAGTCAGTCAGTCAGCCAGTCTGCCAACCACCAGCCCAGCCAGCCGAGCCGAAGTAGTCTCGGTGGTTGCCGACCTACCGAGCATGGAAATACAATTACCACGCCAGGAACACTATGCCTCGCAGCTCCACCATTACGACTGGCAAGCGCGACCCCGCCGCCCCGTTCCTCCGAGTCGTAATGACGCCTGATTGTGTAACGCCGGTAGGGATATTGGGTTAAATAAACAATATTAAATCCGCAAACGGAATTCGCGTCCCGTCGCTTACATCTCTGTGCGCCGCCGTCACCGACGACGACGACGACGACGACGACAACGACGACGATGCCGTCGATAACAGGATGATATTCGCGAGATAGAGGGCGGATTCTTACGTTTACACATCTCCGCGTCGACAACCGCGTTATCGCATGCCAAACTGTTGGCTGCTAAAACAATAAACGCGAGCGTCTCCCCCTCTAACGGAACGAATGCGGGGGCCCGGGAAATTGAAGCTGGAGCGCAAGGGTTGCGCGCCGCTTGCAACGCGCTTAATGCGCCAAAGCGGAGCACGGTAATAGCTGCCGGTGATTTATGAGAGCGCGCGAGAGGGCACATGCGGTTGCACTGATCGCGATTTTCGCTGCGCGAAGGAATGATTTATCAACTCGCGCGTTAGGATACAAATAAAAATCGCTGTTCCCACTTATCACCGCCGTGATACTATGTACAAGTGTACTATTAGCCGTTGCCAGCAATCACTTATCCGTGCTTTCCTCAACACGTATAATATCGCCTATTAATTTATGCGCAGTGTATACGTAGACGGACACCTTATATATGTTAAATAATTTTCAATACGCGTGTGTATTTGTCATATAGAATTAATGTCCGCACCATGTGTACACGTCAGCCCGAATGAAACATTGGCAAAGTTATCGGAAGAATGTTGGATAGCGTACAATGATTGGCGTTTTTGTCAAGCACTTGTACAGTTACACGGGACCTGCGACGCGAGGTCTTATTGCATAGCGCGAACGCTACTTCTGGCGTTGTGTGTAAATTATTGTTAGTCGAAGGTCCCCACGTTGGTTTTATGGCGCGTAAGATTTAACGTCAAATGCACTTAACAAGCAATTCAATTAGAAAACATCGCGGAGGCTCCGAGTAGTAAAGATAATGGAAGCAAAAGTACGAATTTATTTTCACGGCGAATTACCCGCGTGGTGGCTCTCCACGTGGGAATGGAAACTAATAACAATTTACAGACCCTTTCGGCACTGGTCGCAACATTTTCGAAACTACTATAATAACAACGGAACGTGTGTACGTGTGTACCCTCGCTAGAATGGCTAGGCATAAATAAGAATGATAATAACGATTATTGCAGTTTTTGCTCGGCCGTTGTTAAGCTCTCCGTTTCCTTCGCGTCGCCGGCATTAATTCCGTTTAATTGCAGAATCCTGGAAGTTTTAAGTGCCGCAGATACGCGATCATGTAGGATTTCAGTTTTCACAATCGTCGTCGTTTACGATATTGTTGCAATGCAAAACTGTCATAACATTTACGACGCAGGATAAATTTGCATACGAGGCGTGTTTTATTCTCGTAGCTATGTTAATCTTGCTTGCAAAGAGAACTCGTTCGATCGATCACTACGGAAGATTCAAGGCAATCTCATTCCTCGCGGTAAAGACGATACTTGCTCGGAGACATGTCGATGATCGAACACAGAATTTCATTTCGTTCCTTTTTTCCAAAACAGATTGACGTGCAGATGTATCGAAACTGATAAAGAGATAAATCAAGTGAAGCTTGTTTCCGTCTTAAATCCTGGAATTTCCTAGATTATTTTACCCTTGTTTTTTTATTTTCTATTATTTTTTTCTTTTATTTAAAGTTTGCTGCGAATAAATTTGACCAGAACGTTGACAAGGGTAATTCATAGTTTTACTCTCAAAGTTTCACTGCTTCATGCAAATTGTGTTTATTAAACGACGGACGAGCCGTAGTTTTCGCATATTTTCGGTGGCTCGAAACGCAATATCACGATCAATTACTATCAATACTGGGAAGAGTCTCATAATTCGCAGCTGCCCGCGGAGTGTATTATTTACGCGAGGCTCGGGGCACCTCGTGATTACGTTACTACGCAGAGAAACAAAAAAAGTCAAAGGACAACCCTTCATTTACTCGTCTCTTGTAAGTGGTTACCCAGCAATTCGTATGCATCAAAAGAAACTGTATTCGGTGACTCCATCACGATTTATCATTAGAATTACAACAGATGTTTACGCGGCGTAATCTCCGCAAGCGTTAACGTCACTTTTTCGTCATAATAATCTTAACTGATCGCATTCAGACAAAAATGTCGATTTTATTGTATGAAAGAAAATTGTTTCTTTTGATAAGGATTCAAGTTTCCTTCCTTTTCGGCTACGTATTATACAAGCTGGTAATCGCGCAGCGTGGAGTCAGTCGAAGCATATTTGGGACAGGCGGTCTAATTATTGCCGACATTATTAACCTCGATGAGAGTGGGGTTCGCGCGCGGAAGATGAAGGTTGGGTGAATGGGTGTCGGAGGACGAAAAGGCGATAGATGGTTGCTCGGAGACGTCAGTCGAAGGAGCGTTCGGGGGCAAGGAGAAGGAAGCTGGAGGTTGCCGGCTTCGGCTATAGACGCCGCATTATGTCTTCGTTCGCCTTGCTTGCAACGCACCGTGTGACGTGACGTGAGTGTTCCAGACAACCTAATTACATCACAACATAGCACACCGTCATGCGCTACCGTCTCGCGCGCGCTACCATGCCCGTGCAGCCGCCTTATAAACCACCTTTCCTCCAGGCTACCCTCGCTTTCTCCTCCACTCCTCGGCATCCAATCGTCTCGCGCTCCACGACACCCTCTAACCGACGTGTCTTCGGATGAAACAGTTGCTCATGAGTGTATAATACTGCGCGCGCTAGACAGGCTACACTCCAAATTCCGAGACGTTATCATTAGCTCGCTGTGTTTGCCTAAATACGTTTGCCGTACATCTATATTGAATGCCGAGGTTATAATAGAAAACGCTCGGAGAACGAGACACGCCTTAAACACAAAATCATATAAATGTGATGAAAAAGGAACAGCATATTCTTCTATTAACTATAATGTCTGTATAAACGATAATAATAATAATAAATTAAAATATCAGATATTTGCGTGCAACTTAAATGTATGTCATTTTGAAAAACTGCTCTTTAATTAAGCGACATGCGTATCCGACGTGTCGCGTGTTATATAAACTGCAATATTAAATAAGTCCCTCTTTGTACGAGTAAATGTTACACATATAATATGTTCCTTAGTAACGAACATTGTATATAACGAGCAGCCATGCAGAAAATAAACATACACCAGCCGCACGAAGGGGCGTGAATAAGCGTCATTCATAATGCGAATGATGAAAGTGCATCGCGTTGCAGGCTAAAGCGCCATGCCCTTTCGTTGCACTTTCACTGATATCTAATTGTAAGTCGAGTCAAGGGCGCTCGTGATCACGGCGATTAGGTTTAAATCTCGCTGGTAAGTTATCGCTGACGCTATCTACAGTCGTAAAACATACTCAGCGCCATGGGAAAGGACGGTCACCCCCCCCCCCACTCGAAATCATTTAACATAAATACGATGCGTATAGATACTGCGATGCACAGTAAGTATCTGCGACACGCTAATTACAGCCAGAATGTCCAACAGATTAGTGAAATGCAGCACTAGTCATCTTCTTTATTCTAGGCTTTCTGCCTAGGCTTATCATCGTATGCCTCGTGGTGTGCAATAAATTAACGTCCTTTCGCAACTAATAATCTTATATCGCATTTATATGGGTCTCGAGCTAGCCGCTCGAACGACGCGACGCTATTGAGAATTTATAATAGGGAATTTCTAAGTAGAACGCAGCCTCGTAATAACCAGTCACGTAAAATACAATTGAGATTAAGTTATGCTTTAAAATGATAGTTATTATATATCTGCGTTTAAAGACTGACAAATAATCGGCGCGCAGTTTGCACGAAACTGGAAATTGTAAAGAATTCACACAAATATTCTTATTCACCTCGATCGCAAAATGGCGTACCTCTTCGTTTAATTACATTTACATTATCGATCCTAATCTCACCTATTATTGTTTATAGGTATACCTATTGTCAGGTATTAATTAAAATCGCATGGCTAATAAGTTAATCGATGCACATATGCAAGCGATAGGAATTATCTTAGAGTCAGCTTATTACAAAACAACATATAATACTTCATAATTTATGTATGTACATACGTGAATGTGTACGCGCGTCCACATGTGCATTGATTAGACATGCTATTACAAATGTACACCGATTACGCGGCGACGAGGAATTATCCGTCTCTGAAGCCAGTGCGATATCGAGACTCAACGATTGAGAAGTTGAGAAGTAACTGGCTGAAATAAGTATCCATCACTCTCAGCACGTATCTGATTACCTGTATCCAAGTAAAATAACAAACGCCAGCGTAAATCGTTTCCTATTAATACACTTCGTTGATCTATGAGCTCCTAACCGTTCCTAGCTCGGGTTTTACGTTTTCATTCTGTTTCACGTGGCGTCACAAACGACGCCACACTTCTTTGTTCTTGTCGGGGCATCTTTATGTCACCACAATTAATGCTTATGGCAGATGGATAAAGCACATTAGTAGTTGTCGTTTATGATTGTAATTTATAGCTTAACGACACGTTATGATAACGCACTCTACTACGTTGCTTCGCGATTCACAATTACGTTCACGCTAACAAAATTCAGCTCTTTACTCTCAAGATATCTTCATACCGGTAATTTATTGCCCTATGGCTCATATAACTCTGCTATGTTACTCTGCAATTGACGACTGCATTCATGTAGGAAATTGAGCACCATACCTTGAAGATATCACGATGGGCGAAGATTGACAATAAAAAAATAAAATAAAAAAAAATATGCGATGATTAAACCAAAGTGTGGAAGCTTAATCATTATTCACTTTCTTGGTGTATTTGTTAGCACAACGCTGATAAATATTGACATTTTATAGAATTTGACACTTTTAGCTTATAAAAGCTTAAGACTCGTGTTTTTTTTAATTTACGACTTAAATGGCTGTTAATAACAACGCAACAACAATTTTTTAAATCGCTATATGTACGAAACATATATTCCAATTGTAAAATATTATATCATCATTTGGAAACAGCTTATAAAAGTGACTATTATAAACATGCTGACTTTTGATCGCTAAATGGACGATAGTATTAAAAATCAAATAGTGAGCACTAAAATTTGAACGTAATTGCGAATAAAAGTACGACCAATAATAAATGTCACAAATAGAGCAATTACTCAAATTTTCGTTATTTTATTTAAGTACATTTCGTGCGCACAAACTCCTTAAATTATTCACATTGCGTGCGAATAAACGAACCTCATATTTCACGAGTAATATTTACGCACGTGCACGCGTTTTAGCTATAGAAACAAATCTCTGTAGAAATGCACGGTGCAACGAGGGAGCCTTTTTTCGTAATTATCCCAATATTAATCTCAGTAAAAGAGCTCACGTAGGCATAGGATGAGTATGCCGTTTCAGCAAATTAGCAAGAACAGCTCAACCCGTTTCCACAGTATATTTGACTAGTATAGGTAAAGGCAACGTGTTACCTTAATAAAGAAATTTACGGAGCAAAATACGTACGAAATGTACATATCGATTATAAAAAGTACGTGACACCAGCAAATCGATGTGTTCGAAAGAAGTCATAGATACCATAAGCATCGGCAATGACCATATAAGAGACGGACCCACGGGGCAACAAGGTGACAACATATTATAAAAATCGTTCCTGCTAAATAGACCTTAATGAAGCACTCGAGGCGCATCCAAAAGCGGAATTATGTCCCACGGCAATCGCCAGAAAAGTACGTACGTGGCACCAAGCCGCATTTTCGCACACACGACACGCGCACCGGCGATAATTACTTTATCCCCGTTCCTCTATCCTCGTCAGGTATTTTTCACGCGGAAAATCGTCGAAATGGAATGGTTGCGGCGCGGCGGCGTGCTCTCGGTGCCTCTCCTAACATGGTAAGCTCACCCGCGGGTGATCGATGTTCCTTGGGCCGTCGCCATATCTCACCGTATGTCACATTCCGCGAAATCCGTCGTTCGGTGTGCGCGGAATATAATATGTAGCACCGCGATCGGATTGGCCGGGAGCGTCAGGGAGCAAGCGGTAACGCGGCCGCAAGAAATTGCACGGCGGCGTTGCCACCATTCCTGAATCAGAGCGCACGGTAGCCGCACGTCTCGACAGCTTGATTAATAGCCTTAATTAAGATATTTAATTGCTTTTATTTTTATTTCCTGCCGCGTTGTACATAATGGCGACGTCGCGACAGCACGTCGGCGTGGAGGGAACAGGAGGATCCCGGCGAAGGGGGCGATGGCGACGACGAGGATACCGGCTCTTCTCCGCTCGCAAAGGCGTCGGAAGGAGACGACGTGCTCTCTCGAGAAACACCGTATCGTAAGCTTTACGTATATTACGACCGTACTTTCGCATTATGATAGCGTATCTTACTCGCCGTCGCTGCTACAATTAGCTGAGGAAAAAGAGAAAGAGAGATTACACATTACTTTATTTATGTATACGACAGCAAACGCGCGCAGTGAATCTTGTACATTTGCCAAGCCTTAATCCCTCTCTCGAGCAAGTAAGAATAACGTCCCCGCTTTATGCCGTTATCAGTTACATATTTTTACGTAAATGCAGTATTTCAATTAATATTACCGTACATAATATTTACTTTGTTAATTCTCCCTGTGACGTTTGTCACACGGCATAAATCTCGGCACGAGTAACATCGTAAATCCTTGATCCGTCGTCTGACGGTAACTTGAAACAATACGGGTAATCACGTATGAAGGAATCAGTGATTGTTTCATTTTCAATGTGTGCGCGAGGAGAGGGTAGGCTTGTCCAAGCCTGGAGAGAGAGAGAGAGAGAGAGGAGCGAGAAGCGAGCCGCCAACTCCCAGACGCGCGCACCACAGACACCAGTGTCTTTATCTGCCCCTCTCGTTTATCTCGGGCGGTCGCCTTCGTGTTTTGCCCGTACACGTACGACAGTACGGGAGGATGAAACCCACGGATGGATGGATGGATGGATGGACGGATGGATGGACGGACGAACGTGCCAACTCTCGTGGCTCACCGACTGCTTTAGGGGTGGCTTCGTAGGAGTTGTGGGTGGGCGACGTGAGGCGTGCGAGCCAGGCATACGTGTGTGTTTCTGGGGTGCAGAGGAAACGTGTGGGAGCGAGATGTGGTGGATGGAGCAGCTCTCAGAATGGAACAATCAGCCGAGAATCAAGCGACCACTTGTTCTATATGCAGGGACGACGGACGCCGGTCGCTCCTCGAAGTACTCCGCTCGGCGCCAGCCCGAACAATAGAGACCGTGACAATTATTGCAATTACCGCCGAAACTCCCGGAGAGAACACGAGAGAGCGGCAAGGATATACCCGGCGCTAAGCCGTACTATTTCGATGCAAATCTAAGCTGGTCGTTGCTCGCGCGTACAAACGCGCTTAGTGGCGCGGGTGTTTCTCATGTGACCGGTCCTTACGTTTACGATCGTACGAATTTTCACGTAACAATAATTAAACACGACCACAAGAACAATTACTATTGCTTTGCGCAATGAGTTGTAATTATTTTGCGACTTTTTCCAAATGACAAATTTAATTACCGACAATAAACCAGTTTGACAACTCCGAAAGCAGATATACATTAATTTTAAATCGCAATATAAAGAAAACATTGATAAAAGTAAATAGAGAAAACTGGTTAGATAAGATATCGCATATATCGAATAATTATACGTATACATATGTATATCATAAATTTATTTTTATGATATTGCCAATAGAATAAATTTTAATAATTTTAGTTTGTTAAATATATATAATTAAATTAAAGTACATATATTGTCTGTATGTACACATACATTGTATATATATTGATTGCTACATAGTACAATTGTAACATTACTGTTGATTTTTTTTAAAACATTGCAGCTGTATCGATTTTCAAGACTGATGTTAACTATATATTGATATTACTTAACAAGATTTAGCAAGCATTTATCCAACCAATTGCTAATCGCAATCTATTAGAAAGTTGTTTCTTTTTATCTAAATTATATCGTACTAATACATGTCATGGTAATAGAATATATAAGTCAGAATTTTTTAGATACAGTATTGATGGTTGTATCTAAAAACTCACTCTAACGATAACAGCCATACCAGAATTACACATCTAAAAAACAGAAAGTACTAGAGAAAAACTACATTGCTACATTTTTATACAAACAAAAAATATTTCTAAAGAACATGCTGGTATTCATATAAACCCATATATTGTGGCGTGTGCGTGTGTGGTCGCGACTAACGATGAATAAAGAAGAATAAAAGTGGAATAAAAAAAGATTGGTAAAAAAGAAAGAGAATAGACGAAACGAGAGATCGGTAGTGAATGTATACTAACTTTGCGTATATATATGTATAAACGAGAATGCTACCAGTGATGCTGATAAAGTGTCGCGCCGCTGGGGGAGAGGAGAGGACGATCTCGCCCTCACATCTTCGCACGGAGGGCGCCAGCCACCCTCTACGACAGTTATTGTTGCGGTTAGTGGCAACCCTCCGATGACGAAGTTAATTGGGCAACGATTGTGCGCCGGAGATGCGCTGTTTTCCTTTCTCCCCGCGAGGCACGTTTACCCACGAACGACGAAAGCCTCATTACGAGAACAAAGATCGTGCACCCTTTCTTCTTCGGAATTTCAAACGCCGAGAACTTTCGTAGTCAATGCTAGAGAGACGCTCAAGAGATTTTTACACTCATATGCACTAGAGAGACGCTCAAGAGATTTTTACACGGTTCACAGTGTGATACTGTTAAATTTATCTTCGTGTATACTTATGATTAAAACGATTAGAAATGTGTATGTAAATATAAATATATTAATATAATTATAACAAATAAAAATTCTCTCTGTGAAACATAGGTACATAATATATTTGGGTTTTTTTAATAATTAATAGTTGATATTTTTTAAATAAATTCCAATTA
Source organism: Solenopsis invicta (assembly GCF_016802725.1). Classification (NCBI taxonomy): domain Eukaryota; kingdom Metazoa; phylum Arthropoda; class Insecta; order Hymenoptera; family Formicidae; genus Solenopsis; species Solenopsis invicta. Next base: position 1,509,250 of record NC_052665.1, read on the forward strand.
TTCATAAAAGTAAAGATAATAGTTAAGAGGATATTTTCACGTTCGGTACCATTTTTTGTATGCATTTTTAACAATTTAAAAAAATATATATAAATGCTATAAATTCTTGAAACTTGGTACGTTCATTCTTTCATATTTGAAAGTTTGTTACAAATTTTTTCAAAAATTAAAAAAAAAATACTTTTAACAGTTATTTGCAAATCTGTGTGTATCAAAAAATAATGACTTTCAATGATGCCATAATTTACGATACAGAAATTATTAGAAACAAAAGATTAAAAAAAATTTTAATCTACATAAATGTAGCTCTCGTCCGTACAAAAATGATAAAATCTTGCAAAAATAATAAATAAAATTTTGAAAAAAATCGATTTTTTTTACTTGTTTATAACTTTGTCTTACCAAAAAAATTAAAAAATTGGAATTTTTATTTATTTGTAATTCAGATGAAAGTGTCAACATTGTAAATATCTCCTAAAAATTTTGAGTTAATCACATTGAAACTAAATGAGTTATCGTGGCAACAATTTAAAAAAACGTTTCGATAAAAATGCGTTTAAAATTTTGCAAACAATTTATACGTTAACAGAAACTTAAACAAGTTTTTTATCTTTAATCTGCTCTATTTTTCAAGGTTCAGACTTTTAATATTAAAAAATACCAAAAATACTAAATAATACCAATATTAATCGATTTTTTGGGTTTCAAAAAATCGATTAATAATTTTTTAAGTTTCAGTATCGCCTTGAGCAATATTTTTTATTGATTTCTTATTGTTATATCTCAGATACAATTATAGTTATCGTGGCTCTAATCACGAATGTTCATATCGAAGCGATCAATACTAAACTCGCTGCCATTGATTTGTACGTAATTGCATTTACTTGGGCGTTTTCGCACAGAAACCCAGTGACATTGACGTAGGCCCCCGGGCTGCTCGACCAATCCCCTATAATCTACTAATGCTAACCCCCTCACACAGCGAGAATGAAAACTGACCTTCCCTGCGCGTAGGTATTGTAATTGCTGACACGTCGTACGCTAAATCTAACGATAAATCAAGTCCCTTAGTAACATATAGTAAAATACGTACTGACAGATTTATTAATTAACGGAAATTAATTCGCGTACTACATAAATCACTACTCTGCCACGTTTTGTATTGTATATTTGAATTATGAGAATAGCTTTCACTTGAACCTTTTATTCTTCGCTAAGCAGTTAATATTGTTAGATTTATTAAACGATTTGGAGAAACTTTCTCAATTTTTTCACAGTTGTGCAAGGCATGTAATAATGCTTTTATGTGAAAGTTTACGTGTTTTTTGTGAAACAATTTTAAATAGAAAATTTTTCCGGTTTATGTGCTTATCTCTATGTATAATTAATATAATTATACATGTAATTATTAGATAAATATATTCAATATATGTATATATACATAAAAGTAGATATTGAAGTAAATATTGAATATAAAATTAAAATATTTTAAATATTCTATATTAGAAAAAGCAATAGTGTTACTTTCTAAGTGACTTTTGTTAAATACATGTTGATCGCAGTTACCAATTCTAATCATGTTTGCCGTACATTTCTTCGTCGCACAGAAAGCAATTTCCACGAGGAAACGAGTGGCTTAATTTTATCGGAAAAATAATATAAAGCAAGCCGTCGAACGACGCTGATCACGCTGCAAGAGCGTCACCCCATCTCGCTCTCCCCGCCCCTAATGAGATTTTATACTCGCTCGTAACGAAATAAATATTCTTTTATTTCTCGTTACATTGGCCGGTCGTGTCTTTCGTTCCGTCTCACCGAACGCATCATCTCGAAAGGACGTAGCGTTTAAACGACAAAGCCGCACTTCCGGCGCTCGGATGCAGGAGATGCACATTGCAACGATGCGCCGTCGTGTTTCGGGCGAGGCGAATTACAGCGATAGGAAGGGTGCATAACGACTAAACGGACAATCGTCGACGCATCCGGACGGATCGCGGATATGATACGCCGGGATACGTGGAAGGAAGAACAGAGAGGCGGTCAGCCATCCAGAGGAGAACGAGGAAGGGAAACGTGTCCCTCCCAGCGGGCAGCAGCTCGTTACTCTCGCGACCCGCGGCTCACCGTCTCGTGGAATCGCGTCTGCGGCTACCAGACACGATTGTACTACACGAACACGCACACGCGTACGAATCGTAGACTCTTATATTATCGCGTATCAAATATCACCACCCTCTCTCTCTCTCTCTCTCTCTCTCTCTCGGCAAGTGAGCCGGGAATAGCGTCGGCGCGGCGCATCAATGCGCTACATCGCTGATTACGGCATTACATCGTGCGGACGCGGTTGTTTCTGATACCTATACGCATTTCCTCGAGCTCCTTTTAAGGGATGAGGCCTGCCGTTTTAAGCAACGATAGCATCTATTTTCCATTAGAATTATTTAAGATTGTTCACGGGATGCGCGGATCGTTTTGCGGATGCATCAAGGTGAATTCCAAGGGCTTATGTTGCTAATGTAGATATATTATAACGCTCTGATACTTCTCAATTACGTCTAAAGATCTCGTCGGTCGGGACGCAGCTCTAATGATTTCGCAATTAAAACAGATTACGAATGTTCGTTTCGGTGCCACTAGTGCATTCACCGATACATCAGGAGATATACCTTACTTTCCTCGTGGCTTCTTCTACCATACCACATAGCTAATCGTCGGACGTCAATTTATGACGCGCGGCGCTCCCGTAACGACCCCGAGCCGCGGGGATAAAACGAAATATCGAAGCGTCCGCCGCGCCGTGTTGATGGCGAAAGAAGCCCTGTAGCGCGACGCCTAACGTATCGGCCTGAAACACGCGTGTCCCGTGCACGGAATCACACACGAGCGTGCGCATAAAGTCCGCGCGCGCGGTGGTAATACTACGGTGGCACGCAAGCGTACGGGCGCCGTCGCCGCTGCCGTCCGACGACTCCTCATTGTTCTCCGGGGGGAGAGAGCCGGGGGAGGAGTTCGCCGCCGCTAATTGCGCATTGTATACCATTGTTGCTCTCAGCCGGTTAACTCCTATCGATCTGCTATCTTCATATAAAGTAACGCAAAACAACGTAATTAATTGCCAGTCTCCCGAGCATTGTTAGACGATAAATAACGCGATGGGGCCTACGTCCAATTAAAATATTCAGTAAGACAAACAACAATGGGACGAGACCCTCCTCCACGAGACTCCTCCGTGCGTGGTTCTCGACCGCTTCTTTCTATCCGGTCGCGGCGCGACGTGGCGCGGTCTTACCGTCTTTTCTTCTCTTCTCTTCCTCGATCCTCGCATGCGTTCTCTGCCGCGCGCGCAGGTGGAAGAGATACGAGCCTGTATACCTGCGACTTGCACAAAAACGAAATGTGATATTCCCTCGTGCGGTGTAATCACTGCCGGGGCTATCCCCGGCTATCGTCGGCGGAACAAGAATCTCCCTTTTATTTCAGCGTATAATACGTACAACGTACACAATAGCGTTTGACACGTTACGAGAATCGGAATTTGTACAGAATGCAAGATATGAGATACGATCTTCCGTCGCGCTTCGCACACAACACATGATAAAAGCTAATCGAAGAGTTTTCTTTTAATTACTACACGGATTATACATGCTGCTTTTAATTAATTAAAAACAGCATCTGGAATCATCTTGCTCGTAGAAGAGAAAAATGAATACAAAACTCCCGTTAATAACTTCAAGAGAATTTTATCGCCGGCTAGCATTACCAATTACGCACCACGTATAAAGCGTTAAGCAAGGTTTCCTGAATTTTTCTCAATATATTACAGCGAAAATGCATTAATGACGTATCGTCGGAAAATAAATTTTAAGCGATTTTCTTAACCAGATAACCAAACGACTCTTTCTGTCCAACATCTAATCGCGTATGATTAGATGCAAGCATATCAGTACTGACATTCCTGTTACTCCGGGAAATTCTTCTTTCTGTCGGTCTCCAACTGTGCAATTACGTAATTATATAAACATGCTTAAGTTCATCTCGCTACATTTACAAGAAACTACCGTTACTCTCGGCTTCGCTCGTTGCTGCATGTACGTAACGATTAGAGAAATTGAAGGAATTGGAAGGAAATGTAAAATGACATTAGTGTCAGTGTGATCCGCATTTAGCAATAATTAATTTCCCTACCTGCCCGAGAATGCGCAAGACTCGTGTAGCGGGTAGACTTTTCCAGGCGTATTCTCGCCTTCGTTGCCACGATGTTTAAACGTCTTGATTACAGGTTATCCGTCGGTGTCCGCTTTCTAAGCGTATCTATAGCCTTTTTATCATTTTTTTCAATTCAGCTTCGAGTGAAACTCGAATCAGTCCGATAAGCGCGCGGCGATACGCACCGCTCGTCGCGGTTGCGTAAGTCACCTACTCTTGTTCTTGACGCCCGATATGCCGCGCCGGCGAGACATTTTTCTGAATAACAAATCTCCTTCGTATCTTCTGACCAAGCCGCCGTGGCGAGATCGAGATTAATCTCATTCACTTTTGCCGTGGCCCCGGAGGCTGTGATATCACGCTTCAGCCTTTTTGTCTTCTTTTCTCGACAACAATGTTCGATAGCAATCGATGTCTGGATTATTACTTTTACTGTACGTAGAAGAGACAGCTTCGATAAGTTAATCGTAAAACTCTGATTTGCGCTCCGACATAAAGACGATATACTTCGGTATACTTCAATCTTCGCGGCGCGGCACGGCGGCTCTCGTGGCTCTGTATTAGCTCTTCCGAGGAGTACACTGGTCTCGCGCGTGATACGCATGCCGGCAACTTATATCAGCAAGAAATTGCCTTCAGGAAACAAGGCATTCTGCATTCTCGCACGCTCTAACGATGTGGGCATCTTTCGAGACGAGAGCTCGGGCGCCTCCACCGCGAATCTGTCCATCTCATCCGGATTCGCGAAATAACCGCGCGCTGGCGAACGCGCGTATGCACGTACGTCTATTATCACACATTAGTGGAAGCCGAGACGTTGGCGGTCAGCCGCGAATAATATCAAATCCGCTCGCTCTCTCGGACATTGTAACGCGCTCTGCACCGTGCATCGCACTCCCTTTCTCTCCTTCGAATACAGATGAGAGTAGGGTATCATAAACCTTATCTACTCCGTAACATAAATCTCTTCTTCAACCACCGTTTACTGCAGTAACAAATATATAAAGCCCTAAGCATAAGAGGCTTTCTAAACGCTGATTATTTAATGCGAAAGCTGCGACTTATAGTGTCAGTAACATTTCAAGAATTAAACTAGGGGGAATTAAACTCCGGGATATATGTCGCGCTTATAGAAAAATGAACTGTACCAATGAAAATTTTATACTGTCTACTATTATAAAAAAAAATCAGAAATATTAAATATTAATTTTCTTATATTTTTTGCACTTTTGTCACATATCCTATAAAATATATAGCCATTTATGTGTGGCATATACGACACGTAGATAATTTACAAATAATGCTTATAAATAAGACGTAAAATTTATGTTATAAATAAGATGCTAAAAGTGTCGTATATCCCAAACGATGAGATATATTGTACATACAAGATATCAAACTGAACAAAAATACAAAAGCTAAGCGCTTCTATTTCAATGTACGCCCTTTTACTAACCTTTATAACTTTACATTTATGTATCACGAAATAATTGCTGACCCTTTTACACTTCCTACGACAATCATTTTACGTAAGTTATGATATACATGATTACTCTTCTTATTACGTTGATAAATCGATTCAATTCACTATGGTTTCATTAATATTAATAGTAAAAAAACTGAAATCACAACATAAAACTAACATGACATAAAGACACATAACAGAGTAGTTGCGTGTAAATTACTCTCACTCCTATTTTTCCTGATTTCTGCAGCGTAAATAATCTTCGCGCGACGTAAATACGGAGTTACCCTATGTGAAAGGTTAATGTATGCAATATTCTAACTTGGAACGCAAATAAAGTACATAAATGATAAATGAAATATATGCTTCGCGTGCTCTTTGAAAAATCCATTACTGGTTCACCTCACTGCTGTCCCTCATCAAACTATACAAATCTCATCCGCAGTTTCATTCTTCTTCTCCGTCTATTCATTCCATCTCTCCTTCCACTCGCTCTTCCTTTTCGTCCTCTTCGTTTTTTCTTCTGCCAATCTGCTTCCCACTTCTCCGTGTTATCTATACGCTTCACTCTCTTTCTCTCTCTCTCTCTCCTTCTTTTCCTCTTTCGCTGACCGGCTGAGCGCATTATTTATTGCCAGCAGAAACGGCCGCGCAAAACTTAAAGCCCGTACGCGCGTACATACACTTTCTGTGTGCGACTTTTTACACGGTGCATTACAATGCGCGCACATGCAAGCATTATACAGTCAGCGTGATTCATTACCAGCCGATCCTCCGGACCCTTGAGAAAATACGGAAACTATAATTGAGCGAGACTTATGATGCGCACGGCGCCCGATAAGCGAGCCCATTTCATGAATAACGCGCGCGCGACGTTCGAGAACGCATAGGAGGCGTTTATGATCGCCGCGAGATCGTATCGCTCGATCTCTTCATTCGGCTATTCCGTCGTGGCCTTCGATCGTTGAACGGTACGATTTGTAATCGTTATGTCATAAAGTCTCTATGGAAAGCTGCATTTCGAATGACGCTGATAAATGCACGTGTAATTACATTATGTATTTATGAACGATGTGAAGACGCAATCGCGAGAGAACACAGTAATTACACTCTGGTGTACAAATTTTACATTAATTTTAGTGCAAGAGAAGGCAGCAACTCTTTTTTAATGTACTTTGAAGCGTTGAGTTAGAATTTGCCGCAAGAAAAATTTCATCAGATCGAATTTCAAGACGTGACACGTTAGTAGCATAAGTGTTAGGACTGATATTTGATTGATAGATTGCGACATTAAAATGTATAATATCATCGTTCGGTTACAAATATATCGCACGTTCTATGGAATTGTTCGGAATAGATTCCAATCAGAATTATTTCGTTTCCTCTAGAAAATACGATAGAAATCTAAAAAATGATTTTGATCAAAATTCTTCATTTCGAATAGTTCCATAATACGTGCTCTAAGCTGTTTTAATTTATATGATATATAGTGTGAAAATATCAAGAGGATTGTGTAAGACTAATTCAAACTACTTCTGCGTTTATGGTCAGTACGTTATAGAAAAGAAAAGCTGCACGTAATCGCTAAAAGCCTATTTACATAACTTCATATAAAACACTCAAACTCACGCAACTCAAACTCACGCAACACTTCTAATTTGTTTTCTAATTTCAATAAAACTTTACTATATATTGAAAAACTGTCTTTTTATATCTCAAAAACCTGACGGAAATATTTCGATGCCAGATTTGGGTGCAACTTGAAAATTACCTTGGAAAGGATCTTCGTATGCTTTTGTACCGTGTAAACTTATAGTGTTTACAAAGGTACGTACACTTTTAAGAAAAAAAAATTATGTTTTATATTTAGAGAAACTTTGATTCTTCAGAAATGCTTTTACGATCAAGCTTTACGTTGCTTACTACGGAAGTTACGTTATGAAAAAACATTGAATGCCTAATGCTTAAATATACGCAGTCGCTTCTTGAAGGCTTCACGAGCGCTCAACGTTAACAGAATTAAATCAACCTCGTTGTAGAAAGATTCAATATCTAGCTTCTAATATCACATAAGCAATTCTTGGAATTTTTTCTGACGTAAGAGCTTTGTGTTTACCACTGATCCGACAGAGTAGATTGGCTCTGTCGGCCCGTAAAAAAAAAAAAGAGTAGATCGTTCCCATACGTCACTTTGAATCTCGATCACGCCTATTGCGCGTAGCTGAATTATGATGGAGCGGTGATGACCTATTTTCTAACGTGGCTTCGTATACGCAACCAAAAAAGCGGGCATTAGTTAGATAAACTTTTTCCTCATTTTAATATACCATATCTACGTTTTTAAAGATTTGTTTAAAATAACATGTATGCATATATTATAGTTTTATGCAAAATTAAACAATATTGTTATCATTTAACAATTTTAAACAATTTTAAACTCTGATTTTACGCTTCTTTTTAATTGTGAGATGAAGAATGGAAACATATAGTTTCACCATCTTCGAGTGACATGTATAAATTACTTGTATCTAAACACGCTTAGATACATTTGGAACTTATGGACGCGATCATTATTGATACACAAGGATACGTTGGGATACGATTAATAATAGTCAACTATATATGATGATAATGAGAAACGACATGATATTTTAGTTTTATGATAGATTTCTTGTTCTTCTGCCTGACCCCCTTTTTCCCCTCCTTCTTAAATTTCTAGAAGAGAATCTTTCCGGAGTTAAAAAAAAACCGTCTCTATTTTAACTATTCATTCAGACGCTTACATTCTATTCTCTCTGAAATTCTTACGAAATATCGAAGATCTTCATAGTAGGGATTCAATAATAAATGGCGATATCCGTCGGTTGATTCCAACCGGTTAACACGCCCACGGTGATTAGATCGTTATTACAACAATTTCCGCTCTGGTAGCCTTTCATTCTGCGTTTCGTACGAACGGGTAGTGTATATTCGCTATTATTTACAAGACCGAACTCCCGCTCTCGTCAGGTGCGGATATGACAGACCGATCTCCTCTTTTCCCTCTCTCTCTATCTGTCTCGTTGAATGATCTCTCCCGTTTGTTTCCTCTAAACATCGCGTATGTCTAACCACACATATCTACCTGTTCGCCTTCTTTCTCATTTTCTTGCTCTCCTCTCGTCCCTCTCCTTCTCTCTCTCTCTCTGTCTATCACTCTTTCTCTCCATGGAATCATCAACATTGCAGTCAGGTGCCGCTACTTACACAACCCGTGGATTCCATCTGCGGGCTCTCGTGCACAGTGAAGAACCGAACCAAACCGAACCGATCTGAGCACGCATGGCGCTCGGACGAAAGGTACAGCAGAAGCGATTTCTATTTTCTGCCGTCCTGGTGTTCGTATGCGCGAGCGTTCGAGCGGCCCGATTTCATCGGGGCGGCCGCGGCCGCGTGTATGTCGATTTATAGCATCGCGGTCCATTAGAGATAATTGTTGTTGGTCGGTATCGGATGTGTGTACCGAGCGCGATACAAAGTCGTTTTTCCACTGTACGCGTGTGTATCCGCGCGCGCAGTTCGGACACGCGGCTACCTATCCGGTGCGGTTGTTTTATTACGTGCGAAATTTTTCTGCAGGCCTTCCGTGCGTGCGCTCGCCATAGACATACACACACACACACACACATACATATGTACAAATATATTGTACATACCATCATTGGCGTCCGCTTGAACGAGCTAGTTTTATAGTGGTCGTTGTAAACGCCGACCGCCGGGAGAACCCGGTTAATTGGAATGTTGCTCCTTCGATTAAACTATTAAAATAAAATCTCGATGTATACGGTGTCGGCTCAGAAAACTTCTTTTTATTCTTCTTTCTTGTTTCCTCGTGGGATTTGCGTGGAATCGCAATTTGCTTGCACTTTTTGATAGAGAAAGAGAGAGAGAGAGAAAGAGAAAAGTTTCTTGGAAATTGTTTTTGAAACGTGATATCTAATGATATGAAAAATAATTGACTTATAGAGAAGATGCACGAAAGTTGTTTTTATTCTCACAAGCCATAAATGTTTCATAAATTTGTGATTTATCTAAAATTATATATTTAAAATGTAATTTCTTTAAATTAAATGCTTGAAATGCTAAACATACAAAATTTTGGTTAAATATTAAAAAACATTTAGGATAAAATATTTAAAGTTATAAAAAATTGGAAAAATATTCTCATAATTGTTTTTTTTTCTGTCTACAAAAAATCCATTTCGATTTTGTCATAAAATTTATTATTAAAATTAAAATCAGGATTTCCAGGATGTTTTGCATCGTTAAAATTTTTTCTAACTTATTTACGCAGCCGAGACTATTTCACGGTATCAACGGGGAAAATGCAAATCGCCGTATCTCGATCGATTTCCTTCTTGCTGTTATGTTTCTTTTTCATAAGCGAGTAGCTTTTCGCTTGCGCGAGCACGGCTACCGAGGTAGCGCCCGACCAGATCGGTAATCTCTTCTGCGCCGGTTATGGTGCAGGTATTAATCTTACGCAATTCATCTCGTTGAGCTTGTCTGGCTTATTAATCCTAATAACGACAGTACGATTCACTTTTCGAGATTCCGTATGGCGAGCGGGCTGTTGCCGTAGATGGCGAATGAAAAATCTCGTGCGCTTGATTTTCTTTATTTTTGATAATACTATAATGCGCGCAATTCGCATGATCGGTATCTCTCCGTAAAACTTGCAAAAGCGTAACGAATCGTTGGCACGCATGTAGCACAGATAGGCATTCTTCCTTTTTAGCGTAATAAAAAAAAAACAAAAGGCAGAAAAGAGGAAACAGTTGCAATTAAAAATAAAGACGCGAAAATAAATAACAATCTTATATAGCAAGTATATGTACATACCGATCTTACATCGCGAGAATCAACAGAATCTTCTATTTCGTTAAGGCGCCGAACTAATAAACGTTAACGAAACAACGTATGAATTACGACTTCCTGCGATTCCCTTCTGAAATTTCTCGCGATCGTCAACTTCGCGTAAGTGCACGCACGTAGATGAAAGAGAAATCGCGCAAATGCAAATAAATACAGAGCAGTGCGCGTATATTTTTACTTAATTTCACGAAGACGTTTCTTATGCACTCATCTCCGTTATTTAATTCTCCAATATTCATATTGTGTAAAGTGGCCCCACAAATCATCGCTAAGAATATAATCCGGCAAATCAATCCATTATCCCATTTGACCAATAATTTTAATTTAAATGACTTTCGAATTTGTGATAATTAAATATTGATGAATGTCTCGTATATTTTTTTGGAAGAAGAGATTTTACCGAGACATTGAATTTTAAATAAAATTCCTAAATCACATTATGGTAATTTCACTAAACAGTACTGTATTTGATTCGTGCAGCTCGACATTAAAAAGTTAACCAAGGGCATTTTGCATACGAGAATTAATTTCGAAGGTTGTGTCGCGTCGGCGCGAAAATATTGTATATATTAAACCAGGATGCGTGAATGTATCGCGGTTTACACTTTCAGCAGGATAAAACGGCTTCCGCGCATCTGCCAGCCGTTTAAAGGCGACTGACAGTAATATTCGAGTGCCCGTAGAGAAAGTGCCCGTTTCCTATTTTCCCTCGTCGCACTTCAAAAGAGCAGGCGCGCGCGCGCGGCGTCCCCGGCCCGCACTCCACGTGGCCATGTGGTGATTTTAGTGTAACAATTCTCTTAAACTGGGTGGGTTTACGTTCGCGCGGCCGCACAGGAGCGGTTGTAAAGGGGCGCCGATTGATTGATATTCGGACCGCGTCTGTCTTTAGCCGAAAAGATTTTAACGTCCCTCTATAGGAGAGCGTCTTCTCTTCGCACGCGCGCGCTTGAAGGAAGTGTGGGTTGCCGAGGAGCCGAAATACTATGTGCCGTCTACTCGCGCGACGAGTGATGCACTCCACGCGCTTTCTTTGCTGCCGCATAAACGTATGCGTGCGCGCCGTGATACGCATCGCTCAGCGTTCGCCGTGAGCGGCAGTGAGAAAGAGAAGCGCGGGGCCGATGCCGTCACAAATTCTTTGTAGACCCATTCACGAAGGAAAGTTCTGAAACGGACCTCTCTCTAATCAGGTCAGCCTGTTCTTAAGATAATGTCCTCTCCACCGCTTAATGGGAGACGACTGAAGTTTCTAAATTACTGTCAACGTAACGGACAAGCGTTTCCCTTCTTTTGTGCGCGATTGTAATCTTATTCCATCTTACGCTTCGAGCACTTCGAGCGAAGGACCGTGTCGAATGAAGAGAAGCTGTTCCCGACGAGCGCAGTTTGTTGTGCAGAGTTGCGCGAGGATTCGCATAACAGTAGCGTTGCATCATCACCAGTCTCGCCACGACCATATACGTTTCTTTGCTCCTAGTAGCTTCCTACATCTCGTGATAACATTCTTATAAGGCTTGGATCTTCTACAAACTCTGATCGTGTGTTCGACTAGGGGAAAGAACGCAATGTCTATCGCAAAAGCCATCGAACTTATTGCAAATGGAACCAGAAACATCCTTATGATATAAATGATATTTATTGCCATGTGTCATTCACTAATAAAAGAAATTAATAGATATGTATTGTATGATACGTGACTTATGCTCAATTTCTTCACCTGTAGCTATTTTTATCCATGAGATATCTCCCAGACAATATGGTAACTAATAAAATAGTACATTTTGTTTCGAAAATTAGTAACATGAAAAATAATCCGTTATCTAAGAAAAAAATTTGTCGAAAATTTGATACGTTTAGTCCGATATGTGCAATTAAATATTGAGTTAATTTAATTAAGTTGTTAAAAAATTTGAATGGTTGACACGAATAAGCTTCTT